>NW_012119377.1:549973-600627 GCF_000951035.1 Colobus angolensis palliatus | reverse complement strand
CGCCCTGCTTCAGCTCTCGCTGGTCAGGCTGCAGCAGCTGACCAGCACCGATTGTCCGGCACTCCCTAGTGAGATGACCCCAGTACCTCAGTTGAAAATGCAGAAATCACCGGTCTTCTGTGTCGCTTGCGCTGGGAGGTGGAGACTGGAGCTGTTCCTATTCGGCCATCTTGCTCCGCCCCGCCCCCGTGTCATAGTTTCTTTATGATAGGGAGACATCAGACCAGTGAAACTCTGTTCAATCAGAAGAGCTCCACTGTCTCTTTTGTAAACTTAACTTTTCCATATAAAATTTTATTTGGAGAAAGGATTTCACCACTAAAAACTATGGTTGAGAAACAAGTGAATAAAAAATATTTAAGTTCTTTCTAGCTCAAACATTCTAAGAATCTAAAATCATTCACATTGTGGGTGGGTCAACTCAGTGTTCCATTCAACCCTACTTTTGACAGCCAGGAACAGGCCTAGGATCTGCTGTGAAAGGCCTTTCACAGGTCCCCCATGCCCCAGCTTCTTTCAGAGGCCATTACCACTGTCCTCATATGGCAGTTGTCTTCCCCATTGGGCTAATCATCCAGAGGTCTTCTATTGATATCTGTCTATGTTGGAGTGGGTGGAGCACAGGGGTCAATATTTTCAGGACAGTTGTACTTCTGTTTTATATGAAGGGAGTTGAATCTTTCCTGATTTTCACCTAAAACTCTTCTTACTGATGTCCACCACCAAAAGACAGTGGATCTACCTTTTGTACCATGGTAGCATATTATTTCCCAAGGATTGCCACTGATCTATAAATATTCCTGAGTCCCTTGTCTGAGTCACAACCAGAGCTGTATGCTTAGTTTGGAAATTTTAAGTTTCAGTGGGTTTTCTCACACAGACTCCCCACACATTTTTATAAGTTCGTCTTTTGTCTCATTCTTCTTGTCATAATATACAGGCTTAAAGATTTCACTGGGTACACCTTCCTGAAGACAACTCATAAAGATTTACCAAAATCTGGGTTTCACATATACAATATTACTCTCTTGATATAAAGCTTTAAAACAAGCAAAAATAATAATACATTGTTTAGGTGTATGTGTTTGTATATTTTTTAAAAACCAAGGTAATAATAAATACAAATTTCATGATAGTAGTTACCTGGGGCAGGGGTAGCGGCGAGGAGTGTTATCAATACAGGGAGATGGACTAAAGGAGGAACACACAGATAAAAGTAAGTTATCAGTAATGTTATAGTTCTCAAGTTGGGTAATGGGTTTATAGGTGTTCATTATAGTCTAAATAAATAAATAAATGCAATAAATAAAATATGAAAAGTCCATGTATGAACTAATAATGATTAATTAATTCTGCACCCCGAGTTCAAGGTCAATGATTAGAAGAGCAATGCAAGATTTTTTAAAATAATAACCAGAACCTTGCCACTTATCTTCTGTTTCCTACCACTATTTCAAGAGCTTTTTGAAACTGAAAGTGGATCCTTCTTTTTAAGTTTATATTACCCCTCAATTATTGCCCATAATCTAGTCAGCTTGGAGTTCTCCTTGCTGAAAATATGTTGCATTTTCCCATGAGACTATTTTTGTATAGGATTCATGGATCCTAAGTTTTCTTTGCCAGTTGGTATGGATCTGAAAATTACCAGCTACCCTTTGAATCATTTTGGTTGAAGGGCCATGATTGCTTTTCTAATCTTCCAGCCCATGACCATTATTAGTAAGCAGGGGTTCTTTCTAGGGTTGACAGATAAAATACAAGATGCCCAGTTAAATTTGAATTTCAGATAAACAACAAATTATGTTTTTAGTGTATGTATGAATTTGAGGCATACTTATGCTAAAAAATTATTTACCTGAAATCCAACCTTAATTGAAAAATCTTGTTTTTATTTGCTAAACCTGTAAACCGTATCTCATGTGGAACAATAATTACTTTTTGATAACCTTATTGGATTTGAGTACATGTGAGTGTGAGTTTTGGGTCAAGCACACTCAGATTCAAATTCTGGCTCCTCTGCTTAATAGCTAGAACAGGTTTTTTTGTCTCAGAATTTTTATCTATTAAATAGGAATAATAGCAATACCTCATAAAGCTGATGAGAACATTAAATGAAAAAATATTTGTATAGTACTTAGTATAGTGCCAGGCTAAATACTATTATCATTATTATTGGCTGTTATTACCAATGGCTATTATCATTATTATTGGATGTTATTGTCAATTTTGTACAGAACACTATGTGCACTGGCCAAGATTTGACTTGTATTGCAAAATTCTCCACTTACAGGATTAATTTGAGAATGGGACTTTTCTTAGCATCACCCTTGGTGATGATCAAGACATCCCTTTTGTTTCTGAGTATTGTACCCCCTTTGGCTCTTGTTATGAAGTACCCCAGATTCACTCTCTAGTTGGATTTTTCCTTTTTTTTAATTTTATTATTATTTATTTATTCATTCATTTATTTTGAGAGAAAGTCTTGCTCTGTCGGTCACCCAGGCTGGAGTGCAGCGGCACGATCTCGGCTCACTGCAACCTCTGCCTCCCGGGTTCAAGCGATTCTCCTGCCTCAGCCTCCCAAGTAGTTGGTACTACAGGCGCCGGCCACCAAGCCCGGCTAATTTTTGTAGTTTTAGTAGAGACGGGGTTTCACTGTATTAGCCAGGATGGTCTTGATCTCCTGACCTCGTGATCTGCCTGCCTCGGCCTCCCAAAGTGATGGGATTACAGACGTGAGCCACCGTGCCGGGATTTTTCCTTTTAATATAAAGACCTTTCCTATGCATGTGTTTGAGGGTCACTTAGAATTCTTCAAGTTGAAGACTATTGTTTCCTATGATGGAGATGGTTAAGTGACTGATAATCACTTTTGAAATGCTACCCTCAAGCCAATGGCTAATGACTTTGGTTGATAAAAAGAGAACAGCCCTAATCAACATAGATTCGAATCAAATGTAGGGAAAGCAAAATACCACATCCACTGAGAACTCTCTATCTCTCACAACAGGGTCAAGAAATGAATTAAATTGGTTTTCCACTTGCCTTCATGCTTTCAATACCTTCTTTATTTTTCGTGCCCAATGTCTTCACTCTTTCTCCTCTCAGGGAGGACTCCAGACCACCTACACATTCTCTTCTCTCATCCCCATCAAAATTTACCCACCTGCTTTCCCACTCATCCTGGCATCTAATCAGACATTAATTTATGTTACCACAGTAACTGCTAAATAAGATTCTATTTGATCCCTCTCCCAGGCCACAGAATTCTTTTAAACACCTGAAGAAGTAAACTTAACAGTGGTATTTAGAGTTTTCTAGTAGGTAAGGGAGACTATGCAGAACCCCTTAAATCACACCTCATTATGCCTGTTATGTCTGCTTCACATGAATGGAAGTAAGCAGTGGTGCAGATAATCTAAAGATCATTTCCACTTTGTTTGTGAATGTGCCACAGTGTTGTTGTAGCTGATTTGCTTTGCTAATTATGTTCTACTGAAGCTAATATTAAAATTGGTTCACATTGTTTAAGCTCTTATGGGCCAGAAGAGAGAAGAGGCAGCGATGTGGCCCACTTTGAAATGAAGGAAAGGTGACAACTGTGAGGGGGGTGTGTGAAAATTCTACATGTGGCTAGAGGAGTCTATAAGATACATGCAAAAGGATTAAGATAGAACTTTCCCAATTACACATGGGCAGAATAGGCAGCTACCTAACCCCTGTGACTCAATGAGCACTGAAAGGACAGTCTTCCTATGGCCTGCCCAGAGGCTTAAATCATCTAAATTAATAGCCCACATTAAGGGCCTTAATAATAACATAACTGTGGCTAAGGCATTATGTAACCTGAAGGGTAACACATTTCCTAGCAGACACATTAGCTGTTAGTCTGACTAAATTCTCAGTCACCTATGAGAAAAAGGAATGAAGGGTGGTACACAAAACAATTGTAGTTTGATGGGCGCATTAGTACACTAAGAGGCCCCTGGGCAGCTAAAGTGGAAGTTCAAGAGCACTGAATGCCTTGGAGATGAGCTGGGAGGGTTTTGAAAGGGAGTAAGACAACCTTCACCTCTATTTTTCCCACATTTTCTTAGTTTCCAGCTCATTGTACACATAGAGAATGTGTACCTGTATCAAATTAATTCTCTTTCCTTTCTTACTCTTCTCCTGTTGGGTAACTGGGTTTTCAGGGGCTTCTAGAGGTTTTCTTTTGAGGTATGCAATTTGGGGCCTAATTGTACATTGTATTTCTAACCCTACAAGCTGCAGCAAAGGACCATGGAGCTATTGAATCTTTTTCTCTTTTTCTCATTGCAGTCTGCTCCCAGTTCTCGAGAGGGGTGTATGCCATCTTTGGATTCTATGACCAGATGTCAATGAACACCCTGACCTCCTTCTGTGGGGCCCTGCACACGTCCTTTGTTACGCCTAGCTTCCCCACTGACGCAGATGTGCAGTTTGTCATCCAGATGCGCCCAGCCTTGAAGGGTGCTATTCTGAGTCTTCTGGGTCATTACAAGTGGGAGAAGTTTGTGTACCTCTATGACACAGAACGAGGTAAGAAGAGGCATCTGCTATCCTCTTTAGATATTCATGTAATTGTGTTCAAACTGCCTCAGCTCATGTGCCCTTTGCTTCCAATAAATAAAATCTAATTTTCTTTAAAAATTGTATTTAATATTCCAAATAAATCAAAGATTAAGATTAAAAAATAAAAGTAATAGTAATTTTAGAACCTAATTTTTCAAGCTATGTAGGCCCTCCCTGAAAAAGCAGTTTGGAATACCCTCTTGGTTGAGTCACAATTGTTGAAAAAGAACTCCTCCCCCCTCAAAAATTTTATCTGGTCTAAAATGTATGAAGTAAAAGCAGCTTAATCGAAGTAGAGAGAGGCTTAAATTGGAAAGTTTTGGAAAATTAATCCTGTCAGAAACTGTAATTATCCCCATTTCATAGATGAGACAGCTGAAGTCCAAGTGCTTTTTCATACAGCAGTTTAACCACTAAAATGGGACTGGTAGCAATGTCTCTTGCTTCCAGGACTTGTTCCATCAGATCACATTAGGTTTTCAGCTTAGCAGGCCTCAACAATTATCTGATAGAAATAATGAGTGAGACAGCTAAACTGGGCTTTGAGGACTGATTTTTTGTTTTGTTTTGTTTTGTTTTTGTTTTTGTTTTTGTTTTGTTTTAAATAGTGAGACAGTCTGTGGCCACACCACCCTAAGCATGCCCAGTCTCCTCTAATAGTAAGACAATATATTAAGGATACTCTCTATTAAAACAGGCTCAGAAATTAAGAGTCTGATCTTAAATAATATACAGTAAGGTCTATTGATTAATTTGCTAGACACACACATCATAATTCATCTAATCAGGCTCCTCCAACACCCAGTTGTCTTTGACAGGTTCCTCGGTAAAACCAAGGGATCCTATCACCAAGACATTCCAGAAGACAATGTTACTTAATCAGTCATTTGCCTGTAGTTCTGCTTATAGGCTGGGGGTGATTCTCCCTAACTCAGAATTTTTGAACTCAGAAGGATTACATGAAAGACTTATCTGCCTGAGGGGTACCTAGAGAAGAAGTCTTTCTAAGTAACTTAACTTGAACGGCCATTTTGTTCTTGGGAATCCAGAACACTCTTCACTTTACTCTCATTTTGCTGCATCATCAAATCTTAATAGCAAATACTTAGGCCTGTATTTCCCTATTGTACTTACCTCCTGTCATCAAATTTCATGAACCTGAAGCAGGAGACCAGAGGTCTAGTCCAAGCTCTGTCACTAACTAGCTCACTAACAAGTTGACCTTGACCAACTCATTGACGTGCTCTTGGACTTGGCCTCCTCACCTAAGGTGTGTTCCTTCTTAATGTTATATTCTACAATTCTGTGATTTTTTTTTTTTTGAGATATTTGACCAGATAATGACACTTTGTATCTTGCTACTAATCCTAACTTATATATTATCAGTTAGTCAATCCATTCTATAAGCCATTATCTACCCCCAGTGGTGGTCTCCAATCCTGTGATAGATGCATATATAATATGGTTTCAAGGGGGTGTGGACAGAAAAAGATATTTATAAAGCAATTCATGAACAATGCAGAACAATATCAAATTGAGTGCTACGCTGTATACTCTGATTACTTTAAGAATTGTGGAAAGGTTGCACTCCAGAAAAGTAGAGTTTTCAGTGAAAGCTTGCTAGAGAAGCTAACCTTGAAAGATAGATAAGTTGTGGGTTGCAAGAGAGAAGGGAGATGGGGCTTTGGGGAGGGGAAAAGAGAACAAGCAAACGGCAGGGCCGGGAAGGAACTGTGTGTTCAGGTAGAGCCCTGTCTGACTGAGATACAAAATAGCTTAAACGTTCTAATTCATCATTTGACAAATTTTAATAAATTTCATTTTGTCCAAACACTGAGGATAAATTAGCCTGTTTCCATGTACTGTACACAGCGTAATCTAGTGCATATCAATTTCGTTTTCAGAACTGAAGTTTGTAAGCTAGGCCACTTCTCTCCTGAAACATTTTAAAAACTAAATATCAGTTCCACCAACACTGTACCTCTCATTTATTCAAAAGCAGAAGACACAATTAATGAATTTTATCCTCATTTCGTGTGACCCTTCTCTGCTCATTAACTCTCTACTAGAAGAATGGGAGGAAAAGACCATCTATCTATTTCTTGCCCTTGCATCTTTTCTCTAATCATCTAGCTAAATAGTTTGGACAAGTCTATGGTCTTGGAGTCAAAGAAAGCTTTCTGACTCACATAACTTTATATTTTTCCCCTGCAGCCATTTAGCTGGTGGGACTAATCCACTCTGCTTAAGAAGTACTTCCCATAAACTTTTACACCAATTTACCCCTTGAAAAGCCTTCTTACATTACTGTACTAGGATCCTGTTCTAAAATTTTCAATGGCTTTCTATTGCCCACATTGAAAAAAGTAGTCTGTTCTTCAAGATTTGACAGATTATGCCTCAACCAACTAGAAAACTCATTCTCCCTATGCTACCCAATGAGAATCTCCCATTGTAGGAAGCTCCCATTTTCCACTGCTGCCTAAATGCACCAGAACCATGCCTGCCTCAGCAATCATACTTTTATTACTACCTGGAATTGTCTCCTTCATCTTGATATATAGTAATCATGCCCATTCTTTCAATTTTCAAAACCCGCCTCAAACTCTACCTCCCCAAGGTAGCCTTCCTTGACCACTTCAGCTCTAAATGATTCATTAATGTAATAGATGCTAAAGCTACAATAAAAATCACATGAATATGGTTAGATATGGTTCCTGCCTTATAAACCTACATTCTAATGATGGAGATAGACAAAAACCAAGTAAATTAACAAATAAAACAATTGCACATTTAAATAAGGTACTATGAAGGAAAAAAAGAGACAGATAATAATGGATAGGGCTTAACTTCCAAAGGATGTTCAGTGATGGCCTCATTGAGAAGGAGCATTTAAGCTGAGAACTACAGGATTGGAAGGAGGCAGCCATGTGAAGAGTAGAGGGAAATAGTTTCAAGCAGTAGAAATAGCAAGTGCGAAGGTCACATGGCATGGTTGAGGAACTGAAAGAAGTACAGTGTGGCTAAAGGATAACAAGTAGGTAGAAAGTGGCCTGAGAGCAGACTGTAGAGGTAGACAAGAACCAGATCATAGCCATAGAGTATAAACAGAAGCCATGCTGAGAAGTATGAATTTTATTCTAATTGCAGTGGGAAGTCATTGGAGGATTCTGAGCAGGGGAGTCACATGATCTAAATTTCTGTAAAAAACAGAGTGTGGTGCAAGTAAAAATGAAGGGAAACCAATTGAAAGTCCATTGTGGTCATCCAGATGAGAAATGATGGCAGCTTTGGACTAAGCTGGAGATGGAGAAAAAGAGATGGAGTTGAAGTATACTTTGGAGACAGAATTGACAGAACTAGGGGACAGATTGACTGTGGGATGTGAAGGAGAGGAAGGATTCATGGATGATTGCTATGTGTTTGGCTTGAGAGACTGGGTAAGATGGGAAGATAGTGATGCAATTTACTGAGGTGGCTGGACAGGAGGAGACTTAGTTTTGAGGAGGAGGAGACTTAGTTTTGAGGAGCAGAGATCTTACCCACCTCTAAACACCCACGGAATGCTTTTGTCCATGTCATTCATCTGGCATTGAATATAACTGCCTTCTGCTGTTATTTCACTGAGTATGCGCTATACTATACCTTCCCAAGCATTTCTCTCTGGTGTGATAATAAACAACTGGCTAGCCCCTAGATTTATACTTTGTGCCTCCCCTAGTACATAGCACATCCCTGTGTGCCTACTTAGTGTTTTCCAACCTCCTTTAGTGATTCATCAACAATAAGCCCATGTCTGTTTTTCAACAGTGGACTGAAAGAAAGAGAGACAGAAAGAAAGAAAAATAAAGAAGGAGGGAAGGTTGGGTATGGGTAGGAGGGAGAACGAGAAGGGAAGAAAGAAAGAAGACAGCAAGGGAAGCGAAAGAAGAGAGGGGAGGGAGGGAGGGAGGGAGGGAGGAAGGAAGGAAGGAAGGAAGGAAGGAAGGAAGGGAAAGCAAACCCAATTTATAAATCATACCAACCACTTGGTACAGTTGTTTAAAATATTGAGTATTCTGTATTTTCTTGTATTGTGCAATGATCATCTGTTGCTTTCGTAGTAAAAATTACGGGGAGAAATTACAATAGAAAATATAATTTTGGAATATTTTAAATTACAGAAGAGAGAAGAGAAAGAGAAACAGAAGGGAACACCTATAATTACATTCATAAGCTAAATATACAAATGATGTGACTCTACTGTATAAGGGCAGGGATGAGTGGGGAGCTGAGAAATGGGTTAAATGTTTGAGGTCATTTAAAAGAATTGTAGCACAACCAGGGTAAAGTTTTCTCTGAAATTATGAAACATTGAGTGGATTTCAGGGCTTTGTTGACTCTGCTTTTATTTCTGCCTGCAGACAAAAGTCTGATTTGGGCTTTGCAGTTTGTCACTTAGTTTCTAAAATACTAGCTTGATTCATTAATACAAAGTTGAAAATTACATTCTTGGTGCTATATACATAAAAGAACAGGTTTTGAACAAATTATAAAGTTAAGTGTGTTGTCTGCCCTATCCGTACCCTCTCTTCTCTATTAACATCCTCTTTCCTTACTATGGCACTATGTTTACACCTGCCCTCCCTGGTAGGAGCTGAACCTTAACATCTCTGTCTCAACCTGCTTCTACAGCTTCATAAAAACTTCCCTATCCTGCTTTTTCTTCCCACTGATTAATAGTCTTTCTCTGCTAGTGACAACAGCTCAACTGACCAATTTATTCATGCTTATTTATCTATGGCTATTAACAACTTGATGGGTTAGTGCATCCAGGGAAGAAGAAATTTCTATTCAGGCAAAGGCCTTCTGTGAATACAGAACCATAATCCAAGGTGTAGCTTTTTAATTCCGGGATTCCAGGCACCATGAGTCCAGTTTGTGAGGTCCTTTGCCCACATGCCTTCCTATATAGAAAGTCCTAAAACCATGTCAGGGAGGTGGCCATCTCTTCCAGTTATTAGACTTATTTTTTGGGTGCAAGTGACCTAGTTCTCTGTGGTGCTAACATTTCCCCCAGAACAGCAACATACTTGAGAACTGCAGACAGACTCTCGTGCACCTGACAACTCTCCTTGGCTTCAATGGGCACAGCCCACAGAGATGAAAGAATCCGGCCCAGCTGTGGCTCTCAGCTTAGATAATGAGATAATAGCTCTGGGTGCCCTTTGAGGCAACTAGTCCCTACCTTCTTGCCAGTGTTCAATAAACTCCTGCTGTCTCCCATTCTCAACCTGAAACTCCCTACTCAGTTCCCAAGTAACTCTCTGGAAGTCAACAGCCTTCTAACAGACCTTTCTATTTTCTTTCAAACGTTGTGACAGGAACATAGGCAATTGTAACCATTATTCCATCAGTCAACAAGCAATTATCAAGCTTTCTCCAGTGCTAGCTTGTGTTAAGCCATTGGTGGGGTTTAAAAGAAGCAGAACTAAATCTTGCCTCTGAGAACCTGACAATACTGTTGCTGAAAGAGTGACTTATCTAAGGGGCCTGAAAAAAATAATTTTTAATACAGCTGTTTCCATATCCACCAATGAAATATGCATTCATTAGAGCAAGAACCTTGTGAAAAGATTAAAGGGTTGTCAGATAGCTAGGAAGGCGGGAAAATGTTGGAAGGTCCTAAAGGGCTTAAGAGGTAAAGGGATTCCCCAAGAAAAGGAGAAAAGGGCTTGTCCTCAGAGGACTATGAATGTTTCAACGGCTGGATTTGAATTCTACTGAGAGACAAGCAAAGTTTCAGTTCCTCGCACCTTTCTGCATGTTGTAATGCTCCACCTACTTACATAGCCTAGCCTCATCCTATTCACCCAGTTCTACTTTTCCAAATAAAACGCAAAATACCTCTCTCTCTCTCCCTCTCTCTCCCTCTTTGTCTATCTTCCTTCTCTTTCTTCGCCTCCTTTCCTCCTTTCTCCTCTCCACTCCTTACGTCCTTTTCTTCCTCTCTACACACACACACACACCCACACACACACACACACACACACACACACACACACCTCAATACCAATCAATGGCACATGTCAACAAATCTGTTATTGTTATCATTTTATTCTTATTTTGATAAGAGCAACTGCCATTTCTTAAGCACTTATTATGCACTAGGCCCTGAGTTTATGGATTATCACATTTAATCCTTGTAACATCCCTGCATCTTTACAACTGAGGAAACCAAAGCATGGAAAGGTTAAATGATTGTTCCTAGGGTCACACAGTTACAGAGTAATAAAACCAGATTTCAACCTAGGTCTGCCACGTTCCACAGTCTATGTACTGTTCTCTGACTGACATACTGCCTCCTACATTCTTAACAGTTGAACACAACTATTACCTCTTCCTTTAGTCTTCCCTTCAGCCATTCTTCAAAGACCAGATACTTAGACCCTCCCTATCCTGGCTGTCTTCCCATGGATGCAATCCAATTGCCAATTTCCTTCTTAAGGTGTGGTATCCACAAATGAACGTAATATCTTGTTGTCTCAGGGTACCAGGAATCCAGACAGGCAAGAGGTCAAAAATCCAGGTTAAGAGGTAAATGAGTTGCAAAGGTGAAGGCAGAGAGATGGCAGAGTTCTAAATGCAGGCAGAAGGTAACTGCTGTGATGCATACTAATGGAGGGTTGTGCTGAGGCCCTGATTCTGAGGGAAGGGAACTCATCTATTCTTCTCGGGGTCAGAGACTTTCCTGAGCACAGAAAGATAAATCTGCAGGTTGTCATTGCTAAGGGGCTATATTTCTGGTTGGAGGAGCCTATTCTGGTTCAGGATAGGCCACTATCATGAACTTCTTTAAAGTTCCAGCTAAGTACCATGAGTGCTTGGCCAAAACTGTTAAGACAGTAGCAGGGTATCTCAATTATTAAAGAAAGAAAAAAAAAAGAGGACAGACTATCATGGATTCTTTTTCTTCTTCACTTTAAGAACTGATTAAAAGATGTACGAAGGAAACAGATGGCTCCAATTCTGGTTGTGTCCATTTGCCTTCTGGGAATAGTGAAGTCAAGAGAGTTTTATTGAAATTCAAGATACTTTTTACATCTGAATAAATTAGGAAGGCCCAGCGAGTACATTATTGTGTGAGAGACAGATACTAAATTCCCCTGTTTGAGCAGCAATAATCAGGGTTGACAGTACCTGAGACATTTGGTAGTTTCCACAGCCTGCCTAATCTATTGTGATGAGTTTTCAACTATGAGAGCATCTTGAGAGCCCACACAATAATAATAGTGAATGACTATTTGGACTGGATTGTGAATAAAAGACTGTACATTTGTCTGTAATGAGAATTTCATTGAAAATGAAAATACCAGAGCTGTCATATTTTTTAATACTTCGATTTGCACATCCTTGACTGCTTTGGGGCATAAGAAGAGAAAGTGCCGAGCAATTTGTTGTCAGCTCTTGAAATAAATTATCATTTAAACACTTCCTCTCCACAAAGGTTATTAGCTTAGTAGCTCATTCCTGGGGTTGGACCATCAGTAGGGGGAAAAAAATCACAAGACATTAAACTACCCTTTCAGTAGCTGAATATTAGTTACTGTGGAAATTGTTCTCTCAGTAGCTTAACATATTTTTCTGTAGCTCTCCAATGCTGCAGATTAGGCTGCAGCAACTATTAATAAATACTGTCATATTTTACAGCTGTCATGCAAAGCTGAAAAAAGGCTTCACTGTGATTAGATCCTGTTTACTGTAATATTTCCAGCTCAGACTCAGAAAGGCAGTTTTCCTATAAAGGTATTTTCCATAAGTAGAATATTTCTCCAGAAAATGACATGATTAATTTTAATGTATTTTTAACTCCTTGGTGGCAGTGAATTTGAGGTTGAATTGACTTTACAGCCAGAGACATTCCTCTCTAGAGACAAATTAAGCTAAAATGTCAAATTTTCTCTCTTGGGTTGTCCTTCATATGCAGAAATGGTGCTACTGTCAGGAGACATGCATTGAGTAGCCCCCCATCCCCATAGAAGGATGAATCTGCACTGGTTTATCCAACTTCTTTTACCCTGTCCCTCTTGTGACCAATTGCATTGTTTGCAAGAGAGCTGGTAAGGATGTTGGGTAGGAATATCACTTCAGTAGGCTAGCTAAAAATTCTGCTTCCTGAGCTAAAATGTCATCATATGAGCTAAAGAAACAGATCTCCAGCCCCCCTACAATGCATTAGCTGTTTGAAATGGTATTCACATCTCTGAAAAAAAAAGGAGGTGACAGCTGGCAGGGTTGCTTTTGCTCTGACCTTCTATTGCTTTTTATCAAGCTCCTTGAGGGAATTAACCCTCACTAAGCTGAATATCTAGCTTTTAATGAATAGGTAGTTCATTAACCATTAAGGGTTCGCTGGAGTAGTCTATAAAGTCAGGGTTTGGGCCTGAAACGTCCTTGAAAAGGTTCTTCTAAATGTTCCTTGGGGCAGGGATGGACAGCGGTATAGACCTGCAACTGTGACTTTGAGATTTGTCCCTTGGAGCCCTTTAGACAACAATTAAAGCCAAGGCAGGGTTGTTGTGAGAGTTTAACAAGATAATACATATAAAGCCTTTAGCACCAAGCTGAACACAGTAACATGCTCAATGAATTTTAGTTCTTATTATTTTATTACCATTATGGAACAGTGGTCCTCAATAGAGAGTGAGGGTAATTTTCCCCCCTCAGAGTACATTTGGCAATGTCTAGAGACATTTTAGTTGTGGGTAGAGGCCAGGAATGCTGGTACACATCCTACAATGCACAGGACAGTATCCTTCTCCATGCTCTCAACAAAAAATTATCCAGCCCAAGACATCAACACTGCCAAGGAAGCAGCAGGTCAAATAAATGGTTGCAGAAACTCCTTAAGGGGTTGTCAGTGAATCAATCTAGCATTTATTGAGTGTCTCTTACTATGCCTAGATCAGTAATAACAGCTCTGTTTAATAAGTAGAGTGAGCGTTTGATTCTGAAGAGCTTATATCGTGGCCAGAGAGACATATTAAGACTAATGCACAGAAGCAAATATTAGTGCAAAAGAGCATAAAGCGAGAGCTAGATTGTGTGGTATGGATGTGAAGTACTGTGTGAATCCAAAGAAGAGAAAGTTCATGATAGGCAGGCTGGTCTAGTCAGGGAAGGCTTAATGGAAGAAGTCACGAATGTTTCTGAGGCCACCACAGAACTGCCTCCCCTAGCAATGACCTTACCTTGATTACTAAGGCCAAGTTGGTATCCAGAACCAAAACAACATGGCATTCCCATCAATGCTCCCAAACTTCACAGCTCAAGGCAAGAAATACAATTAAAAGAAAAACCCAAAAAGGAACAATGTTCCTTTTACTAAATGGAAAGCAATTACAGGGCTGTTGAAAATAGGCAGTAAACAAAGGGAGGGAGGGAAATACAGGCAAAATCCCATTTTCTCAACTAATCCTGTAGCAAAAGTGCAATTTGCAACAAAATCAGCAGTGCTCTTTCCCACTCTCTTGCAGTCAAACACACTGTTTGGCATCAGTATGGCTACACATGATGCCTTAGCCAAAAAGTACGTGTAAGCAAGGAGGACAGAATATGAATTGGAGAGGAGAGGAGAGCAGAGGTCAAGGTGGAGCACAGTTTACTTCACCTCCAACTGAAGTCTCTGTAGAGCATCGCCATTCAGAGGAAAGAGGGGGCACACATAGAGACTACTTCACTCCCTGTCTTCCTGGATCCTTTCCAGTCAATAAGTTGCCAGTGTCGGTTGCTGTCCTGCTTTGTCGACTCCACAAACGATCTGATTAATTCTCTGGTGTTAACTGCCTCAGCAGGCTTTCTCAGCAGTAGAACAGCGGCTAATTAAGATCATGTAAGCCGAGGAGGCTGACAGGTTATGTTCCTGGGCTACACTGAACTTTTAGAGGGTGCTTCAACTTCACTGCAGGCAGGCAGTGCTTGGCTAGGTGCTGATCCCATAGCAGGCTTCCCACTTATTTCCACAGGTTCCTGTGTCAATGGGTCTCCATTTTGTTAACGATGTACATCCTTCTCCTTGGGGTAAATAGTTGCTACTATGGTGCTTTCAATTGCATTACTTGGGCTCTCTTTCACTTACATTTTTAATATGCTTGTAAACAAAGATAACAATTAATAGTGAGGTCGTTTTCCATCCTAAATAACATGTGTGTCTCAGAGTGTGTATATGCTTTTGCATCTTACCAACATAAAGCCCACAGAGGTGAATTTAGGACAAATAAAGGAAACTCTACTTCTCACAGCAGGTAGAAAATGGAGGAGACATATGGAACTCATTACACCAAGTGGTGGATTAGACTGAAAATATAAATAGCTTTCCCCTCCCCCTAAATAAAAGCTTAGATGAATTCATGGATGACAGACCCATAGTGAGCTATTAAGGGAAAC
The DNA here is from genome assembly GCF_000951035.1 of Colobus angolensis palliatus. Classification (NCBI taxonomy): domain Eukaryota; kingdom Metazoa; phylum Chordata; class Mammalia; order Primates; family Cercopithecidae; genus Colobus; species Colobus angolensis. The sequence continues at coordinate 585,609 of NW_012119377.1, read as the reverse complement.
AGAGATGTTTGGAAACTGAGGTTGGCACAAATCACCAAGTAGATTTTTGAATCCATATTTACCCTCTCATAAGCAAATGGCCACACAGAGTACTGGCACTCTATCCTCTGTGTTTTAAAATGTAATCTTAAGAATCCACCAAGCATCTAGGAGACAGGAGGAATGCTCAGAAACAGAGGAAACTTCTCCAGGAACATTCTGTCTGGTTTCATATAGAGTCTCTAACCAGTCAAAGATAAACAAAGCTGGACATTTGTTAAAGAGCTAAAGACCAATATTAATTAGTAATATATGATTGCAGTAGGGAAAAGCGTTCAGCATAAACTGAACTGACCTTCAATTTGTACAGAGGTGGCTGGGCATTTTGAAGAGAAAATGAGGGAAAGGGGAGGGAGATGAAAGGGGGCCCAATAGAGTCAGGAAAGTGAAAAGTTACAAAAAGCAGGAAAAGGGAGGTTTGGTCTATGTGAAACTCATCTGAGTTTGTCAACTGACACTTACTGAAGTTAGGCTCCTACCCTTCCACAGAGGCTGGCAGACAGGAGCACTATATTCAGGTGTTGGGTGAAACAAACAATAAATTATTTCGGCAGCCTTGAGTCTTCTCAGGCAGCCACTTTAAGGAAGACTAGAATCATCCTAGAGATGTTGTCTTGGGCTATTAGAAACTATGTTAGTGTTTTGTTCTAGTCTTTATAGGCCAAGATTGTGACAGGGTTTAGAAGAGGGCTCAGAGGAGCATGAGGAGAGTTTGGTCAAAGAATCTTTGTCACCACATGTCAAGAACACTCTATTATGAGAGGTGAATAGTCCCATTAAAGGTGTTGAAGAAAAGCATCATCAAATCAGAACCTCAGTTCCAGGCCCAGCTCTGCCACTAAGTAGCTGTGTAATCCTGGGCAAGTCACAATAGCTTTTCTGGTCCTCGGATTCCACACCTGTAAAATGAGGGAGTGGACTCCATCATTCTGCAACTAACAATTCCTGAGTGCAGGAATTTTGTGTCAGGGGAATTACAGGTGTTATGGAAGTGAATGAAACAGAGTGCCTCCCCTTAATAAGCTCACAGTTTAGAAGGGCAGCATAGACATACAAAAAAATAAACACATAAATAGAATCTAGAGTGATCCCTTTTGATTCTAAAATTCTGTGGGCTATTACAACACTTCCATTTACAGTTGACCCTTAAACAACATGGGGGTAGGGGGTTTACCCACCTGTACAGTTGAAAATCCACATATAACTTTGGACTCTCTCAAAACTTAACTACTAATAGCCTACTATTATCTGGAAGCGTTACTATCTATTATATACTGTATTCTTACAATATATTATATTGTATTCTTTTTATTATATTATATTCTTATATACTGTATTATATATATTATATACTGTATTCTTACAATATATTATATTGTATTCTTTTTATTATATATAATATATTATATTCTTACTATATATTATATCTATTATATACTGTATTCTTACAATAAAGTGAGCTAGAGAAAAGAAAATGTCATTAAGAAAATCATAAAGAAGAGAAAATATATTTACTATTCTTTAAGTGGAAGTTAATCATCATAAAAGTCTTCATCCTCATTGTTTTCACATTAAGTAGGCTGAGGAGGAAGAGGAGAGGTTGGTCTTGCTTTCTCAGGTGTGGCAGAGGCAGAGAAAAATCCATGTGTAAGTGGATTCATGCAGTCAAATCTTTATGGTTCAAGGGTCACCTGTATAATGAAACTAGAACTTATTTCAAATGAAGTTTGAAATGAACTCTTAAGGAGGGTTATGGAGACACAAATAACCAGCCACATTGGCTTTGGAAATTGGCCAGAGGCCAATTTCTAAATTCCTAAGTGCACTCACATATTTCCCTTCTTGTTCATTTCTGTGCCCTGAACCCTTTCAGGACTCTGATAGATAGGCGGCAAAAGGAAACAATGCCTAGATAGTAGATTAGGATATCCCAGTAGATCTTAAAACCCTTCCTGGTAGATCTCCAAGCCAGGGGCTGACACAACACACTTCTAGCAAGTTTTCTTCTAACAAGGTTTGTCAGTATTCTCAACAGTGGCCTCCTCTCCACTTAAGGCCTTTCCTGCCATCATTCTTTAAGGTCTTAAAACACAGACCTATATAACCATTTGCAATTTCCAGGATTCCTTAAAATAAAAGAAGTATTTCTTCTCAAAAATGATATGAAGTTCTGGGATAAAAGATAAAGCAGTTTTACTTCTTGAATATTTTTCTAATGATTCAAAACCCTTCTCTATGCAAAACAGTTACAATTTCACATGGGCTTTCCAGAGGCCCCAACCTCTCTCTCCAGTTCTAGATCCGTAGTTTGGTTTCCTTCTAAAACCTTTATTCTGATGCCCTACCTGGACCTCAAACTCAATATTCTGAATTCCGAATTTATTCCTTTTTCCCAGAAAACTTTTGCCTCCACTTGTGTTCCCACACTCAGTGAATGGCACTGTCCAGTTGCCCAAAGTAGAAACCTCATCCTTGAATCTTGCCTCTTCGTCATATTGCACATCTCATCACCAAAGACCCTTGTCTACATTTCCACTACCACTGACTCAAGCTCAAGTTCCCACCATCTCCTGCACCATTCTCCTAACTGATCTCCCTGATCTTACCCCCTCCACCACTGATAAACAGCAATCTTCCCATCATGTCACTCCCCTGCCTAAAAGATTTCAACAACATTCCTGTTACCCCTAAATTCTAAGCATGGCACACAAGGCCCTTCATGATCCAACAAAACTCCAACCCACTTTCCTAGTTTCTTCTCCACCCATCCCTTAAGTACTAGTGCTCTATACTATAACCATATGGACCTATGCTACTTTCAGTATGTCACATGGACTATGACCTTTTTTGCCTCCATTCCTTTGCAAATGCTTTTCATTTTTTTTAGCACTTAGCCCCCTCACTCCATTCCCCCGATACACACACACACTTTATATGGTAAATGACATTCAAAATTCTGCTGAAATATTTGCTTCCCCAGACCCTAGATCTCCAGCCCCTTAGCCCTGCTGTGTGTCCTCATAGCTCTTTATGCAGCAATGGTCTTACAATAGTAGTATTATCTGTTTATATGTTTAACTCCCTCACAATACTATGAACTTCTTGAAGACAAGATTGTTGTCTTATTTGTCTCTGCCAATACTGCCTGGATTATTATTATTTGTAAATTGAACAACTGAATGAATGAATGAGATAACTTTAGCTAAAAACAAAATGTAGGATTACAGGAACACTGAGGAGCTAGCAAAGCACACGGCCTTGAGTAGATTGTGTCCTCAAATAATACATTAGATAGTCATCTACCTCCTGTGCACTGGGCTTGCCTTGATTTTTACCCAACCTCCCTACCAAAAACGTTACCTTCCTGGTCCAACCAACTTAAAAGCAAAACAGATATCTTGGTTCTGGGAACGTTAGTCATGGGTTTCTGGCTAGAGGACAAAGCTGCAGTGCGCCTTATGGTTCCTGAGTCTCAGCTAGTAGAATCATTAACATATGAGGAATCTCAAGAGCTAGGGTGTAGATATAACACTATTTCATACAAATCAATGGTATTTAGAGAGCCACATGAATTCTCTAAAGACAAGAGTAGCAAGGTATTATTTTCCACAGCTCCTAATGAAAAACTAAAGAAGGAAAACTGCTTCAAAATGTCTGCGTAGGCAATGTGGCAAGGATGAAAAATGATGTGAGAACTGATATAGGTAGTTCTCAGTTGTCTGTACCAGAGGAGGTAAGCTTGGCACAGATAATCCAAAAGGCATTTCTGTGAGCATAAAATAGTGCCTTTTCACAATGTATATTCCTTCTTGGTTCTATCTTTCTTAGGCTTGACTGAGCATGGAAAGTAAGGGAAGTTATCTCAGGAATAGGAATGTTTCAGATGTCCCTTCAATTACATATTCCCAAAAGTCAGGGAGCATCCTTTTGAGGGACTAGCAGGAGTAAGATACAAAATAATTGTATGCGGAAATATAAGTGGATGGGGCAACACAGAAGAAAAGAGAGGGACACTAAATCCAGGGAGAAAAAGAGTAGTTTCAGGGCCATAAAGACAAACGTTGCTGATCTCACAATGACCTGAGATCCTTGTTCCTAAGACTATAATGACTGACAGACACAAATAAAGAATAAACAAAATCAACAATAAACATCATAAGCTTACTATTTTTTGCTAAAGAAATTTGATGTGAGGTTTTATATTTGCTTAATATATTAAGCTGTAATATATTGCATCAGCTGTATGCATCAGCTGTAAAATTTCCAGGTTCCAGCATGCACACTACAGAAGTATTTCACAGAAGCATTTTATACCTCTGAGAGGCTGAGAAAAAGGCTTCCAAAGATTGGTCCAGTCTCTTTTTCTCTTGGAAAGCTCTTGGCACAAATGTATTCCTTTTGAAAATCCTAGAGAAAGAATTACTGGTTTTCATTTGGCACAGTATGAAAGGAAGCAGTACAATATTATTTACCAAAACTACTCATTGTCTTCCATTTTTTTATTCCTTTCAATAATATAAATATAAATAACAAATAATATAAGTATGTCATAGTTCATCAATAAGGTAGAAACCTTAAAAACCTTTAAACCTTTAAAAATCCTTAAAAATCACTTTAGTGATTTTTTTTTATCCCACCACTTCTATCCACCTAGCATAGTGCTGGATAGTAGTATTTAAAAAATGATCTTAGACATGTCAAGCTAGAAAGGTCTTTAAAGTTCTTAAGGCTGAGGTTTCAGGTTCTGAAAAATGAATTGGCCCATATTTTGTCAAGTTGGTGAGTCTCCTAATCTGTAATTCGACTTAAAATGTGGGATTTGAAAAATCTGAAGGCTAGCCCCAGATTTATCGCATTAAGCCTTTTCTACCCTGTCTCAATTCTTTTATCTGCATAATGGCAGTAATATACTTTGCACCCTATCTTGCAGGAATAAAGAAGAATGGCATAGTGATGTAAGCTAAAATCAAAATGCCGAGTATGACTGGGCAATTGCCTAAAGCTAAAAGAACTGCTCTGTATATAAGTGATTAAGATGCGAGAGGAAAGCCTCTTCCTTTTGTGCCCACACAGTCACAGTGCTTTGTGTAAGGCTTTACCCAACAGAATTGAAAGAGTCAATGTACCTTCCCATGTTCCTCATGTACTCACCCACCCAGGAGAATGCAGTCAGTTCTATCTACTTCTCACATCGATTAACAAGTCAACAAGTCACGGCATTAAATGTTAATCAGAACAGGGGCTTTTGTGGTATACTCTCTGGGCCATATTGTGACGAGCAAGAATGATCACAGGCATTAGGCTCTGTGTTGTGTGACTGTTTCCTCACCAATAAAGTGAACATAATAATTGCCCCTAACTTATAGGACTGTTGTATGGATTACATCCATGAAAGGCACCTAGAACAGTTTCTGCCACATAGTTAGCATTCTGTAAGTGTTTGCCACTACCATTATGCTCTTACTAGGGTCACAGGAAAGCAGACTTCTGAGACATAAAATGAAGATCTTTAGCTGCCCTAGCTGATGTTTCCCATGCCTTGGTGCCACCTTGCTCATCTCTCCAATGTGCTAATTTTGGTTTTCTTCTGTGAGAATCAGAACCTGTTCCCAGGAGAGGAGCTGGGAAACTCATTAACACTTCATGAAGGTAGAAATGGCTGATGGACAACCTCTCTCAGACATCTCTGTGGTTTAGGCAAGTGTAGAAGGCCTCGGGCCAAAGGAAGGAAGTCTTGCTTTTGGAATTGCAATACCGGCGATCACAAAGGGCCGGGGTTCATCTCCTTCCAACAATCCTAACTACATAGCCAGCCATCCGCCTATCCCATATTTTGCTAAGGTTAGGCCCGTTGCTGAAGAGAAGAATGCAATCAGAAAAGCTGTACCAATGCATTTTTATGGTTTTACTGGGCATATATTTTGGAGAATCATAAAAAGGAAAATGACATTCTCTTTATTCACAAGCAAACGGAAATGCCTAAAGGCAGCTTAAGCTAAACAGACTTATTTGGAAATTCTTGAAGTCAGTGGCTCCACCAAGAATATATCTACATTTTCATTTCTTAATAAGCTGACAGAAAGCAAAAAGCATACGTCTTTTCTGACATATTTTTAGGCTCCCCTGGATTCATAGTACATATTGAATCTTAGAATTGGGAAACAAAGCTCAGTTTATGGTCTTGCATTTGTTTGGCTTAAGCTGGTGACTATTAGGAATTGGAAGGAATGGCCATGTATCTAGTTCCAAGTTCCCTTCCAAGCTCTCCCTTCACCTGCAGGCCCATTTCCTGAGGACATTGCCATATGGCTGGATGGGCCCAGCCATTTGTGTGTATCATCCACTAGGAGGGCCATGAAGAGAAAGCAAAGGACAACCATCGGAGAGCATGCAGAATATTTGGTTATTTTGTGGGAGATCATGGGAAAGATTTTTTGTGGCCTTAAAGACAAACAAATAAAAAGATAGGATAGCCACTACCCTCACTGACAGCTCACATAAATCTAAATTCAATGTTCCCCAAACTCAAGCTTCCCTCGTCACTTGATCATAGGGGCTGTCCCCCCACAAGTGGATGTTCAGAATTCTGTGGCACAATGGATCTATTTTCTGAATGCGAAAACAGTACACAAGGTCTGAAAATATGTTTTCTTTTCTTTCTGACTTTTCTAAGGCAGTCCTGAGGATTCAATCCCAGCTCTGACAGAGATTAGCTGTGTGACTTTGGGCAACAACCTGTCTGAGCGTCTATAAAATGGCAATGATTATAGTATCTACTTCACTGGACTGTTATGAAAATTAAATGAGATACTGTGAAAGCGCTTAGCACAGTGTCTAATAAACAGAAGTACTCAATAAAGTGTAACTATTAATTATGATAAATGATTAAAATTGTATAAAAGCATCAATATGAAATCACATTTAGTAATTTCAAATTTAGTTACTAATTTTATAGAAAAGAAGAAAGACAAATGAAATTTGGATTGTCCTAGAAAATCCTGGGTGTTTTATCACTGTATCTGTATGTACTGCTTCCCCTTCAGATTAATAAGGCATCTTAGAAGAAGAGACAGAAAGAAGACAAAAATTGGAGGCAAAGGCAACCTTCTCACTGACCCCATAATTTCTTATAGCTGCTGATAAGCTATTTGGAGCTCTGTAGATCTGATTTTTGTTTCTAGAACCCATCTGTTTTCCTTTCTAAATGTGCTGACTTGAAATTAGAGAAGATTTCCATAAACTATTTGTTTCATGATCTCATCTAATATGAAACTGAAAGTTCAAAATTATTGTTTAACTGGAACCTACTGAAATGGAAGACCATTCAGTTATTCTAATTAATATTATTCAAAAGATAACCTACCACTTTACACTTCCAAGCACTTTCCCCATGTCTTTTATCATCATTCACGCTTAATGAGGAGGGCAGTGCAGATATATTGTTGTTACTTTACAGATTTTAAAAATCTATATTTTTAGGGAGGGTAAGTGATTTGTCCAAGCTCACACAGTTAATGAGCAGTAAACATGGGACTAAGGCCCAAGTTTCCTAATACCCAGTCCAAAAATCTTCCACTACACCAGACTGCTGCACACCTTTAGGACAAAAGATTATATCCTTACTGACAATGAAAGGCTCAGGCTTCAAAGAAAGTTTCAGGGCCAATGAATCATCAGTTCCTCAGACTAACCTCCACCCTTGACTGAGCACTCATGTGCCATGCTCTGGGATAAGCCTATTAAATGCATCATTTCCTTTAGTCATCACAAAAATGTTACCAAGAAAGTACTGTCATGATCCTCATTTTACAGATGAGGAAGTATAGGCATGAAGAGGTTAAGTGATGTGTTCAACACTGCACTCCTAGTAAGTGGTGGAGCCAGTGCTAGACGCCCTGATTCCTAACTCCCAGTGAAAGTGTTCTTCCTGTTACTCCATACCGACAGCCACTTTCAACTGTCCTATTAGCAAAGAAAGGATGTTACCTTTAAAGATGCTTTAGGGAAAAAGGGTAGCTCAGTCCTCTCTCAATTCCACATACAGGTAGAGGGGGAGAAGTTTAGAACACAAGCACATCATGCTTAATCCCAAATCCATGAATATGCAAATGTGGAAGGGCAGTTAGGAACACAGAGTCCAGCAGAGAGAACTCAGGGATAGGGATACATCCTCTCTTACTTATTCATGCCTTCAGTCACATCTGGTTCTCAGCCAAATAGAAGGGCAAAGTAGGGATAGTCAGTCTGCAGTTTCTTTCCTCCTATGGGGAGCCTGGGGCCCTGACCACGTTTCAACCTATCCCGCAGACCTCATCAAAACTGTTCTGTTCCCTTTTCCCTAGAATTCTGCTAGATGCATGGAGCCAAGTCCAAGTGTTCATGGCTAGGGAGGATAGTGGCTACTCACCTCAGTGACATTTGCTTTTTAAAGAAGTTCCTTCAAGGCCTTCACCTTTGAGCCTCTGAATAGGGGGTGCAGAAGCAAACCTGCTTGCCACCCTTCCCATCCCAATCTGAGGTGGGGGCAGCCAGTTAGGCGGGATGCTGAAGGGTTGCCTTGGCTAACTCACTAGTAATTGGAAGCTGACCTTTCTCATTTTCTTGCCTCCAGAAATCCTCCCCTGGGGATACAAATGTGTGCAAATCACCCTAAAGACAGGACAGGTGAAGCTCCAAGTGCACATTTAGACTAGGAAAGGGAAAAATCAGTTCATTATTTCAAGACCTCTTGAGATGCTGTAAATACACAGTCAACACAGAACAAAGATCCCTTTTTCCCCCTTACATTATTTATGTGCCATCTAAAAATTACACACCCGTTCTCTTTCCAGCACTGAGAGAGAGAAACATGCATATTCATGATCTGATAAATATTTAAGTGGGATTTATTTAAATGAGAGAGTCCATTTACAAACATTCCCTGGCTCTGAGATCTTATCCTGGGCACACAGAGGGAGGATAATTTCCTCTGGTAGATTCAAAACCTCCGCTGGCCACCTGTCCCCCTAAACTTGGAGCTCTTCCTTGAGAGCTGGTGAATGCCACCCGCAGTATTTCAAGGGAGTCTTCCGTACCTCCTCCCTACAGTCCTGCCTTCCTGCTCTGAGCTCATGTCATAGGATCAGTCATTGGCAAAATGCAGAGCTGGCAGTTTATTTGGTAGTCAGGGGAGGAAGTCACAGCTTTCTTTGCCTGGGCCGTTCTTCCCCACCACATAAGCACCCACCACTGATATTCCTAGCTTTCTTGTGGGGCCATCTTTCCCCCTCAAGGAGAACAGTTATGTGATACACCAGGTAACCAGGACTGGTTGACTGTACTGCCCCTTTCTCAGGAAGACATGCATTTTAATGCTTCAAAAGTGTTTTGTCAGTACCTGTTTTCAAAGGACTTATACATAGAGTGTTTCCATTCACTCCTCACAACAATCAGATGAGAACTGACAAGAATTCCAAGGCAAAAATCATTTTCCCAGCCTTAAAAATGAAGAAACAAAAAAGAGAATGCCTGCTTGCCTGACCTAAGTCACACAGCTTGTGAGTTGCAGAGTTAAGACTTGAACTCAGGTCTGACTCTAAGATCTGGGATCTTTTTATTATACAAGGCTGCCTCTCTTCAGGAAGGAGCACTGGAGAGAAAGCAATGGTAACCCAAAAGGAAGACTAATGGTGACCTCTCAGGCATTGTGGCCACAGGGGCCCAACACCTCTTCATTCCTATCATATAGGTGACTTTCTGTATATGAACTTAACTCTGGACTTTCCATTCTGGTGCCCATTCTTGGACATCACTCTGTTTCTAGTCCTAGCCCACTTCTCGCTCAAATTAAACTCACCTGTTTTGTGTCTCATTTTATCTAGACTTTATGAGATGATCAGTGAACTCACCTATAGAGCTAATCTGGGCTAAGGCATTAAATTAAATGCTGATTAATGGCTCAATGTACAACTTATCTTAAGTCATACACATGTTTTGACCGAAGCTTCTAATGCTTTATTCAAGGATACTGTATATGGCAAATACTTCAAGCAATGAGCCAGGCCAGTGAAAGCAATGTCATTGGGCAAATGGGCTTCTCAGGTCTTTAACTTATGCTACCTAAGTGACCATCTATTCTGCCTAATTTAGGGTTACCAGATGAAATATGGGACATCCAATTAAATTCAGTTTCAGATGAATGACAAATACTTTTTAAGTGTAAGCAAATGTCCTAAATATCGCATGGGACATACTTACACTAAAAATTATTTGTTGTTCATTTGAAATTCAAATTTACTGTGTTTCCTGTCTTTTTATTTGGTAAATCTGGTAACCCAAACTTAACCGTAAGATCCGTTCTGCTGCGCATAACCATCAAAAAGTACCTATTAGGCATCTGCTTCCTCATGACACTTGCTTGTGACGGATACTATAGCATGGAACACTGGTGGAGGCGTGAGGGCAATGAGAGAGAAAAAGCGAAAGCAGACACGGGAGAGAGAAAAGTATCCCATCATGAGACTGGTCTTACCTAGTCACTTGTCCATGACATAAAAGTAATGTCACTAGGTCTTTTCAGAAAGTAAAACTAGTCCCATTTGCCTCTCACCACCAACCCCTCCTCCCATATGTTATGCTATCCTGTTCTGTTCTATTTTGCTTTTTGATAAATGAAAAAGGAATACGTTTTGGCAGATGCCAGCCCCTGTGTTCTCTAAGAGTGATCTAGGCCTCAGAAGGCATATCCCAAGCAAACATCAAAGTGGGATGTAGGGCACTACCAGGCCACTGCACAGACAGCACGGCTGCCCAAATGTAATTAAGCACCAGGCGCAGACCCCAAGAGTGACAGTGGGAAGAATTCCATGACCAAAATATATTAGGGAAGTGAAGTGGAGAATGTTTACAACCCTAATTAGCAATTTGCACAACACCAGAATTAAAAATTTTCCCAGTGTCAGGCAAGTTTGTAGACTGACACTATGGAAGCTAAACTGGGCCCATGGGAAAAGGCAGCACTAGGCTCCTGCTAGTCAGTCCAATCCAGTGGCTAAGGCACCTACCAAGGCATTCAAATTGAGAAAATGACTAAATTAGAACACAAACAGTAGACTGACTCATATGCAAGATAACAACAGAAGTGAAGGAATGCAAACTCCAGAAATGAGGCCTTTGAGTAGCAATAACAAGGATAATAACAATAATAACAACAGTAGCTATATAATAATATTATAAATAATAATAACAAAGATAATTATAACAATAGCAAACCTATGTGAGCACTTATGTGTCAGGTACTGTTCTATATACTCTGCATGAATTTGCTCATTTAGTCCTAACGACAATCCTATGAGGACTGTCATCAACATTTTATGGGACACAGAGAGATTATGTAGCTTGCCCAGATTCACACAACTGTTGAATGATGAAGCATAAAATCAAACTTGGGCAGTCAGGGGCCAAGGTTCACCTATTTGACCACTAGACTTTACCACTTCTCTAATCTGTCCTTGAAGAGATTTTTCCAGAAGTGGGATGGATTTACTGAGCCCTTCCCACCACATTTTCCAGTATTTCACTGGTGCAAGGGACACCCATTTGTCAAACAGGTAGAAAGGTTAAAGGTACACTCCATGGATCTAGGGCAGAAGGAGCCTAGTGACTTCCTCAGCATCATCATCTTCTAATTAAATGAACTAACCACGACTGGGCTCTTGAAAGTATCCTAGAACTAAGAATTTAAAGTGTCCCTGAATTATATGGACACTTAAAGAGATCATACACATCTGATAGTACTTTGGAACTTGGAACTGATCTTGATCAGTTAAGTTGGTTGTTATCTTAGTTATCCTTTAAGACACATCATCTTAACACCTCCTCCATGAAGGCTTTCCCATTTTCCCAGTTGGAAGCATTTGTTCCTTTAAGCTCCAAATGTGCCTTTTCCTGTGTCATTGTATCTAGCTTCTATCTGTCTCTCCAAAAAGAATATAAGCATTTTGAGGCCAAGGATTATTTTATTTATATTTATATCTGCATACATTTCCCCCAAACATACACATTGAGTGTTTTTAAAACAAATAAATCTAGTCTAACCCATTATTTTACCTATGAAAAGACAAAGGCCCAGAGAGGGAAAATGACTTACGTAGGGTCACACAGCAGGTCAGTGGCTGTCTCTTCACTCTCAGTCCATTGCTCCATCCATTATCCGAGGATGCATTTCTGGAGATTCCGAATGGGTGCAATTTTTATCCTCCATATTTTTGCTCTTCTAGTGCATTTGCTTTTAGTTCCAGAACCTGCTGGTTCTGAGCTTTTTTTTGAAGTTCATTTGGAAAACAGTCACTCTGATTCCTCTCCTTACAACCTACTCCCTCCCTTAGGATTACTCTTTCCATCCTTTCCATAAACTCTCATATCTAGGTGATGATTTTGAGACGATTACATTTTTTAATTGACAGAGACGCAGCTGGGTCCTGTATAACAGCTGAGCAACACAGAATCTCTCCCCCTTTCCTCCCTCACTGAGCCATGAGCTGATGAAAATGTGTAAATTATACAGAGGTATGCCTATTGTATGACAGCCAATGCACTAAAACAATTCATGGATTTTATCTTATGTCATCCTCACAATAATTCTATTATCTAGGCAGCGTTGCTGTTTTTATTTTGCAGGTGAGGACATAGAGGCTCAGAGAGCTCAAATGACACTCCCAAAGTTACACAGATAATACAACTGGAATTTGTATCCAGGCAGTCTAACTTTAGTGCTCATAGCCTTAGTCTTTACATAATCCCCTCTGGAGCATCTGACATGACATAATTCTGCCAGAGGACTTTTCCTAAAGTATGCCATTATTGTGTCCTTCCTTACTGCCTCTAGAGCTGTACCTCTAGAGCTGTGTATTAGAGACAGTATGATGACTACTAGACACATGTCGTTATTTAAACATAACTTTAAGTTAATTATGATTTAATAAAATTTAAAATGAAGTTCCTCAGTTTAATTACCCACATTTCAAATTTCAATACAGTGGCTACTGTATTGGACAGTACAAATAGAGAACATTTCTATCATTGCATTTTATTTCTGCAATGAAAGCTCTATTGGACAGCACCACTCCAGAGACTAAAGTTTGAACTCCTCTGACTACTTTTTTTAACATTTTTTATTATTTAAAAAAAATTGTGGGTACATTGTAGGTGTATTTATTTATGGGGTTCATGAGATGTTTTGATACAGACATGCAATGTGAAATAAGCACATCATGGAGAATGGGGCATCCATCCCCTTAAGCATTTATCCTTTGAGTTACAAACAATTTAATTACATTCTTTAAGTTGTTTTAAAATATACAATTAAGTGTTATTGACTATAGTTGCCCTATTGTGCTATCAAATAGTAGGTATTTCAAGTGCTCTGCAGTCTGGTTCCCACAAACTTTTCAGCAGAAAGGCAGAAAACAAGAAGCGAGGAATGAAGCTAGAAAAAGGGGTAGGAGTCTGAGGATGAAAGGTCTCCTATGCCACACTAAGGAAGTAAGGCCTTGTGATGCAGGAAGGACACAATGGATTTCCTCTCTGAGAATAGATAGAGCCAGTGCATGTTGAGACCTGGCTCAAACTCGCCTCTCTCAGGAAGCCTGAGTAAATAACCACAGAGGTCTGAAAATCATGTCACTCTGTTGACTGGTTGCTCCCCAAAAGTGACAGGAAGGGTTCCAGCACTTACAGAGAATACAAAGGTCTCACATTCAAGATAGATTCAAAGGACCTGTTCTCAAATCACAGTTCTGTGTAATGTTGGTACCTGCCACTTTGCATCACTGAGCTTGTTTACCTATCTGTGAAATGCAGCCAATAATATCTACTTTCCTGATTTTCATGACAATCAAGTAAGACAATGAGGAAAATGAGACAATGATCTGGAGTGGGGCCTAGACTTTTAACTTCTTCATGTGATTGTAGGGAATACCAGGGTTGAAAATCCTTGAACTGGATGATCTCTGAAGTCCCTTCCAGCTTTGAAATTCAAATCAAGCTTTGACTCATAGTAAGAAAAGTCAGCAGTATTTTGAACAAAATAGTCACCTAGGTCCCCACAACAGGCTGCAGGCTTCATAAGCAGTCAAAGTTTCAGCAATCACAGATAGCCCAGATTTCCAGGCAAACCAGCCTCTTTGATGAGAGTGCAGAAGCAGTTCCATGTACAATGGTGAGCATTCTAGACTCATGAGAGTGCAGGATCAGTGTTGGCTTCTTGGAAGAGTCCCCTTCCCACCAGGTGGCAGATGCACTCCAAAACCCTAGAAAAGGACTATGTCACCATTTGTTTTTATTGTCCTCAAAATAAGTCATTTAAAAGAGTCAATGAATAGTAACCCCTCGTCACATGTATAGTGTGCAAATGCTTTCTCACATGTTGTAGGTTGTGTCCCCACTCTGTTGATTATTTCCTTTGCTGTTCAGAAGCTTTTTACTTTAATATAGTCCCATTTGTCTATTTTGATTTTTGTTGCCTGTACTTTTGAGGTCTTAGCCACAAAATCTTTGCCTACACCAATGTCCTGAAGTGTTTCCCCTGTGTTTTCTTCCAGTACTTTTATAGTTTCCGGTCTTACAGTTAAGTCTTTCATCTATTTTGAGTTTACTTTTGCATATGATGAGAGATATGGGCCTAATTTCATTCTTATGCCTGTGGATATCCAGATTTGCCAACACCATTTATTGAAGAGGCTGTCCTTTTCCTAAATGTGTGCTCCTGGCATCTTTGCCAAAAATCAATTGGCTGTAAATGCATGGATTTATTTCTGGGTTTTCTGTTCTCTTCCATTGGTCTATGTGTCCATTTTTATGCCAGTTTCATGCTATTTTGGTTGTTATGGCTTTGTAGTATACTTTGAAATCAAGTAATGTGATGCCTCCAGCTTTGTTCTATTTGCTCAGAATTGCTTGGGCTATTATGGGCCTTTTGTGGTTCCTATAAATTTTAGCATTGTTTTTTCTGTTTTATGAAGAATATTATTAGTATTTTGATAGGGATTGCATTGAGTCTGTAGATCACTTTGGGTAGTATGAATATTTTAACAATATTGATTCTCCCATTCCATGAACGTGGGATATATTCCTATTTATTTGTGTCTTCTTCATTAAGTGAAGTAAGCCATGCATAGAAAGATACACACTGCATGATCTCAGTCATACATGAAATCTAAAAACATTGATCTTATAGATGTAGAGAATAAAATGGTGGTTACCAGAGGATAGGAGTAGGAGTAGGTAATGAGAAGAATTTGGTCAAAGGATACATAGTTACAGTTACATAGGAGGAAGAAATTTCAAGAAATCTATTGTGCAGCAATGTTACTATAGGTAACAATATTGTATTTTTGAAAAATGTAAAGACAGTGGATGTTATGTGCTCTTACCACAAAATAATAATAATAAATTTGTTAATTAGCTAGATCTAACCATTCCACAAGGTATATATGCTTCAAAACATCATGTTGTACACAATAAAAACATACAATGTTATCTGTCAATTAATTTTTTTTTATATAGAACCAACAGATTTCAAGTTTGGATGTTGATTCAAAGCTTTCTCCTTTCGTATGGAATTGCTTTGTTTCAAGGAAATAGAAGTTTCAAAACAGCAGGCAGATGGGTGTACAGAAGTATGCAAGGTGAAGAGGACTGAGAGGAGCTGGCAGAGGGAGGGAGAAGTGGGCGGGGAATATTCTAACTAATTCAGATAGCATCCCTTCAAGCCCCAGCAGAATAACACAACAAAGCTGATTTCTCAGCAGGTTAATTTCCCAAAGACTTCTCTATTAGCCAGCTCTCTGCACATCAACAACATATGGGGACCTGGCGTTCCACCTCCTGGCTCAGGAACCCTTTAAGGCCTTGAAGTACCTCCTTAAATTACCAAAGAAAAATAAAAGTATGCACAAATTGATATAACACTATACTTATATTTTCCTTTATATTTACTCTTTGAAAATCACAAATCCCTATAAAGTGAATAGGGAAGCACTCTGTTAAATTAGACTACTTGATGAATCAAGGTACTCCATTCCCAACTGTGCATAAAACTGAAAGTTTGAAGGATTGCAGACATTTGTAACTCCATCTTGCAACCAGAGAAAAAGAATCAAATGAAGATCAGCAGCTCACACTTCACAAATGAATATCATAGCTCCAAATAGGGCTCCCAGGGCAAATCAGTCATCACTTTCTTGATTCTCAATCACAGCCACACTCCTGAGTTCATCCTGAAAAGACACCCTAAGGTTTTAGACACGGAAACCAAAACATGCAGACATTTCTTCTTTTCACTATAGTCTCACTTTATTTCATGTCCATCTTTTGCCCCTAAACTGTACAGAAAAACACTTCATCTTTTTTTGTGGTGCTTTTGGGTCTGGCTATCAAACTGGTTCTATGGTGGAACGCCAAATTAAATACACTCTTTTTTATTATTAAAAATAAGGTAGCTCAGGATAAGTTCATCAAAATTCTTGGGTAATGGACTGTTCTAATTAAAAGAATATTCTGATAAACGGTTTAGCTGAAACTACAAGAATGTTGAAACAACGTATTTAGTTTGGTCTACTTTTGGCATGTCTGGTTTTGAAACGTCTGGTTTCATGTCCCACCTTAAAAATATGATTGAATCTTTGGTATTTGAGGCTCTTTCAGGGTTTTAGAGTTATTATTTTGAACATCTATTTTTAATGTCCAGAGTTAGAAATGAAGATAGTTAAAACTATACACGAACTGAGTTCTGGACATGGCTTTGGTGAAATTTCCAATGTGAGAGGTTTATTGTGTATTGCCTCTTTTAAGTCAAGGACAACGGAAGAGGACAATTCTGCTAACTGAAGTTTCTGGTTAAACAAAATTTAATGTAACAATACATTCAACTTTTGCATACATTTTCACACCTGGATTCACTTGATCTTCATTATACTCTTGGAAGACTGACTCTTCATTTTATAAGCTGAAACCTAGAGCTGCTAAGTGACTTACTCAAGGCCGAGATTATCAAGTTTTTGAAGTCTCAGTCTAGTGTTCTTTTCAGTACACTACACTGCAATATCCATGTCAATTCTACTTTTACTATATTTGTATTGACTTCCTCCCAAGCAGGCCACACTGGGCTCAGCTAATCTCAACACAGTAGGAGTAATATATGAATATATACTCAAACTTTAGTAGCACTCAGAATAGCTTAGGTGAAAGTCATGGCTAAGATAATAACAGTTGTCAGAAGAGTGTCCTTAAGCACTCCAGTTGAGAGCTATTTATTTTGCATAATATGATCTTGGCATACTAAATATTCATTTGCATCCTCACATTGAGGACACTTTACTTGTCTATGGCATCATTGTCTGTGGAAATAAATTTTCTTCAGAAAGTTTTAGTGTCTAACAACAACTGCTGGACTTCTGAGTGGCCAAAGAATGCTAGTATTTGAAAAGAAGGGAGAATGTGTGCTCTTAGATTGCTTGTATGTCTTTTAAGTAGTAAAAAGAAATCATCTCTATTGATCTTTATAGTAATCTTATGAACTTGGTACAGCAGGTGTCATGATTCCATTTTACAGAAGTGATTCATGAGATTAAACAAGCTTGTCATGGTACCTTAAACCTAGCCACACATTCCTTTTCCTTTTTTTTGAGACGAAGTCTCGCTCTGTCGCCCAGGCTGGAGTGCAGTGGCCGGATCTCGGCTCACTGCAAGCTCCACCTCCCGGGTTTACGCCATTCCCCTGCCTCAGCCTCCCGAGTAGCTGGTACTACAGGCGCCCGCCACCTCGCCCGGCTAGTTTTTTTGCATTTTTTTTTTAGTAGAGACGGGGTTTCACCATGTTAGCCAGGATGGTCTCGATCTCCTGACCTCGTGATCCGCCCATCTCGGCCTCCCAAAGTGCTGGGATTACAGGCTTGAGCCACCGTGCCTGGCTACATTCCTTTTCCTATGGTGCTTACTAAGGCTCACTTATCATCAGAATGCCCTAGGAGCATGTTACAAATATATATATAGCCTTCCCAGCTCCTTCCCTGACATACTGAAAATTGCCTGCTCCATCAACTTCATAAGATGGTTATCAAGATCAACTGATAAAATTTTAATTTTCTTACTGAAAATGAAGAAATTAAAATACTAAAGAATGTCAGCTGCTTAGAGCAATAATTTAATGATCACCTGCTCTGTGATGAACACCATATCCCATGGTGGAGGTTGGATTGGAATAGGGACACACAAGATACATAGGACTCAGAGTGTGGCCTTGGAGAGTTTATATAGTATTTGGTTGCCAACTACCTTATAGTAGTAGTTGCAAGAACCCACTCTAGCATGCCTCAGAAATCATCTGGAGGACTTGTTAAAACACCAATTACTGGGCCTCAGCCTCACAGTTTCTGCTTCATTAAGTCTACAGGTGAAACCCTGAGAATTTGCATTTTTAACAAGTTCCCAGGTGATGCCAATGCTGCTAGTCCAAAGACACAATCTGAGAGCCATTAGCTTAGGCATCATTTAAAATTGTATGACAGTCTTGGAGTTAAAAGGGATATTTCAGAATATATGCATGAAAGAAAATTAAAACAAAAGGGAACAATGATCTGTGGCATTATATGGTCTACCCTGTATCCCCCTCCTCTTTCCCTTCACTGCCCTCACAGGGCTACATGTCCATGCACTGCAGTTACAGAAATAAATCTTTCTGATATCTGAAAAACAATCCCATTTTCTTACCACAAATGCACTGGCTGGCACCATTTCAAATGGAAACATTTGCTACTTTCACTGCCCAGTTTCTCTAGAAATAGGAAAACCCTCTGCTTTAGAGTCCAGAAGGAGGCAGAAGAGAGGACCATCTCTCCCCATTGCAAAAGGCAGCATTTCTCATACTCCAGTCCTCAGATGAACAGTGACAGAATCATTTGGTATCTTTATTAATAACGAAAATTACAGGCCAGGAGCAGTGGCTCATGCCTATAATTCCACCACTTTGGGAGGCCAAGGCAGGCAGATCACTTAAGGCCAGAAGTTTTAGATCAGCCTGGCCAACATGGCGACACCCTGTCTCTACTAAAAATATAAGAATTAGCTGTGTGTGGTGGCAAATGCCTGTAATCCCGGCTATTGGGGAGACTGAGGCCAAGATAATCGCTTGTACCCAGGAGGTAGAGGTTGCAGTGAGCCGAGATCACACCACTGCACTTCATCCTGGGTGACAGAGTGAGACAATGTCTCAAAAAAATATAATAATGACAGATTAAGAATGAAAACATGGGTGGCTGGCAAGATGGCCAAATAGGAACAGCTCTAGTCTGCAGCTCCCAGTGAGATCAATGTAGAAGGCAGGTGATTTCTGCATTTCCAACTGAGGTTCTCAGCTTATCTCATGGAGACTGGTTAGACAGTGGGTGCAGCCCACGGAGGGCGAGCCGAAGCAGGATGGGGCATTGCCTCATCTGGGAAGCACAAGGGGTCAGGGAACTCCCTCCCTTAGCCAAGGGAAGCCGTGACAGACTGTGCCATAAGGAACGGTGCACTCCGACCCAGATACTATGCTTTTCCTACGGTCTTCGCAACCCATACACCAGGAGATTCCCACAGGTGCCTACGCCACCAGGGTCCTGGGTTTCAAGCACAAAACTGGGCAGCCATTTGGGGAGACACTGAGCTAGCTGCAGGAATTTTTTTTCATACCCCAGTGGTCCTGGAATGCCAGTGAGACAGAACGATTCACTCCCCCGAAAAGACGGCTGAAGCCAGAAATCCAGGAGGTCTAGCTCAGTGGATCCCACCCTCAGGGAGCCCAGCAAGTTGAGATCCACTGGCTTGAAATTCTGGCTGCCGGCACAGCAGTCCGAAGTCGACCTGAGATGCTGGAGCTTGGTATGGGGAGGGTCATCCGCCATTACCGAGACTTGAGTAGGTGGTTTTCCCCTCACAGTGTAAACAAAGCCACCTGGGAAGTTCAAATTCGCCAGAGCCCACTGCAGCTTGGCAAAGCTGCTGTAATCAGACTGCCTCTCTAGATTCCTCTTCTCTGGGCAGGGCATCTCTGAAAGAAAGGCAGCAGCCCCAGTCAGGGGCTTATAGATAAAACTCCCATCTCCCTGGGACAGAGCACCTGGGGGAAGGGACAGCTATGGGCACAACTTCAGCAGACTTCAATGTTCCTGCCTGCTGGCTCTGAAGAGAGCAGCAGATCTCCCAGCACAGTGCTCAAGCTCTGCTAAGGGACAGATGGCCTCCTCAAGTGGGTCCCTGACCCACACGCCTCCTGACTGGGAGACACCTTCCAGCAGGGGGCAACAGACACCTCATACAGGAGAGCTCCGGCTGGCATCTGGCACGTGCCTTTCTGGGACAAAGCTTCCACAGGAAGGAACAGGCAGCAATCTTTGCTGTTCTGCAGCCTCTGCTGGTGATATCCAGGCAAACAGGGTCTGGAGTGGACTTCCAGCAAACTCCAGCAGACCGGCAGCAGAGAGGCCTGACTGTTAGAAGGAAAACTAACAAACAGAAAGGAATAGCATCAACATCAACAAAAAGGATGTCCACACAGAAACCCCATCCGAAGGTCACCAACATGAAAGACCAAAGGTAGATAAATCCAAGAAGATAAGAAAAACCAGTGCAAAAAAGCTGAAAATTCCAAAACCCAGAATGCCTCTTCAACTCCAAAGGATCACAACTCCTCGCCAGCAAGGGAACAAACCTGGATGGAGAATGAGTTTGACGAATTGACAGAAGTAGGCTTCAGAAGGTTGATAATAGCAACCTCCTCCGAGCTAAAGGAGCATGTTTTAACCCAGTGCAAGGAAGCTAAGAACCTTGATAAAAGGTTAGAGGAATTGCTAACTAGAATAACCAGTTTAGAGAAGAACATAAATGACCTGGTGGAGCTAAAAAAAAACAGCACGAGAACTTCATGAAGCATACATAAGAATCAATAGCTGAATTGATCAAGTAGAAAAAAAGGATATCAGAGATCGAAGATCAACTTAATGAAATAAAGCATGAAGACAAGGTTAGAGAAAAAAGAATGAAAAGGAATGAACAAAGCCTCCAAGAAATATGGACTATGTGAAAAGACCAAACCTACATTTGATTGGTGTACCTGAAAGTGACAGGGAGAATGCAGCCAAGTTGGAAAACACACTTCAGAATATTATCCAGGAGAACTTCCCCAACCTAGCAAGACAGGCCAACATTCAAGTTCAGGAAATACAGAGAACACCTCAAAGATACTCCTTGAGAAGAGCAACCCCAAGACACATAATCATCAGATTCACCAAGGTTGAAATGAAGGAAAAAATGTTAAGGGCAGCCAGAGAGAAAGGTTTGGTTACCCACAATGGGAAGCCACTCTGACTAACAGTGGCTCTTTCTGCAGAAACCCTACAGGCCAGAAGACAGTGAGGGCCAATATTCAACATTCTTAAAGAAAAGAATTTTCAGCCCAGAATTTCATATCTAACCAAACTAAGCTTCATAAGCAAAGAAGAAATAAAATCCTTTACAGACAAGCAAATGCTGAGAGATTTTGTCACTACCAGGCCTGCCTTACAAGAGCTCCTGAAGGAAGCACTAAATATGGAATGGAAAAACCAGTACCAGCCACTGCAAAAACATACCAAATTGTAAAGACCATCGACACTATGAAGAAACTGCATCAACTAATGGGCAAAATAACCAGCTGACATCATAATGACAGGATCAAATTCACACATAACAATATTACCCTTAAATGTAAGCAGGATAAATGCCCCAATTAAAAGACACAGACTGACAAATTGGATAAAGAGTCAAGGCCCATTGGTGTGCTGTATTCAGGAGATCCATCTCACAAGCAAAGACACACATAGGCTCAAAATAAAGGGATGGAAAAATATTTACCAAGAAAATGGAAAGCAAAAAAAAAAAAGCAGGGGTTGCAATCCTAGTCTCTGATAAAACAGACTTTAAACCAACAAAGATCAAAAAAGACAAGGGAATTACATAATGGTAAAGGGATCAATGCAACAAGAAGAGCTAGCTATCCTAAATATATATGCACCCAAGACAGGAGCACCCAGATTCATAAAGCAAGTTCTTAGAGACCTACAAAGAGATTTAGGCTCCCACACAATAAGAGTGGGAGATTTTAACATCCCACTGTCAATATTAGACATATCAACAAGACAAAATTAACAAGGGTATTCAGGACTTGAACTCAGCTCTGCACCAAGCGGACCTAATAGACATCTATAGAACTCTCCACCCCAAATCAAGAGAATATACATTCTTCTCAGCACCACATCGCACTTATTCTAAAACTGACCACATGACTGGAAGTAAAACACTCCTTAGCAAATGCAAAAGAACAGAAATCATAACAAACAGTCTCTCAGACCACAGTGCAATCAAATTAGAACTCAGGATTAAGAAACTCACTCAAAACTGCTCACCTACCAGGAAACTTAACAACCTGCTCCTGAATGACTACTGGGTAAATAACAAAATTAAGGCAGAAATAAATAAGTTCTTAGAAACCAATGAGAACAAAGACAGAATGTGCTAGCATCTCTGGGATACAGCTAAAGCAGTGTTTAGAGGGAAATTTACAGCACTAAATGTCCACATCAGAAAGACAGAAAGATCTATATTCGACATCCTAACTTCACAATTAAAAGAACCAGAGAAGCAACAGCAAACAAATTCAAAAGCTAGCAGAAGACAAGAAATAACTAAGATCAGAGCAGAAAGGAAGGAGATAGAGACACCAAAAACCCTTCAAAAAATCAATGAATCCAGGAGCTGGTGATTTGAAAAGATTAACAAAATAGATAGACCACTAGCCAGACTAATAAAGAAGAAAAGAGAGAAGAATCAAATAGACACAACAAAAAATGATAAATGGGATATCACCACTGATCCCACAGAAATACAAACTACCATCAGAGAATACTATAAACACCTCTACGCAAATAAACCAGAAAATCTAGATGAAATGGATAAATTTCTGGACACACACACCCTTCCAAGACTAAACCAGGAAGAAGTCAAATCCCTGAATACACCAATAACAAGTTCTGAAATTGAGGCAGTAATTAATAGCCTACCAATGAAAAACAACCCAGGACCAGATGGATTCACAGCCAAATTTTACCAGAGATACATAGAGGAGCTGGTACCATTCCTTCTGAAACTATTCCAAACAATAGAAAAAGAGGGACTTTTCCCTAACTCATTTTATGAGGCCAGCATCATCCTGATACCAAAACCTGGCAGAGACACAACAGCAACAAAAAAAGAAAATTTCAGGTCAATATCCCTGATGAACAGCGATGCAAAAATCCTCAATAAAATACTGGCAAACCGAATCCAGCAGCATATCAAAAAACTTATCCACCACCATCAAGTCGGCTTCATCCCTAGGATGCAAGGCTGGTTCAACATAGGCAAATCAATACACGTAATCCATCACATAAACAGAACCAATGACAAAAGCCACGTGATTATCTCAATAGATGCAGAAAAGGCCTTCAATAAAATTCAACACCCCTTTATGCTAAAAACTCTCAATAAACTAGGTATTGAAGGAGCATACATCAAAATAATAAGAGCTATTTATGACAGACCCACAGCCAGTATCATAAAGAATGGGCAAAAGCTGGAAGCATTCCCTTTGAAAACCGGCACAAGACAAGGATGCCCTCTCTCACCACTCCTATTCAACATAGTATTGGAAGTTCCGGCCAGGGTAGTCAGGCAAGAGAAAGAAATAAAGCGTATTCAAATTGGAAGAGAGGAAGTCAAATTGTCCCTGTTTGCAGATGACATGATTGTATATTTAGAAAACCCTATGGTCTTAGCCCAAAATCTCCTTAAGCTGATAAGCAAATTCAGCAAAGTCTCAGGATACAAAATCAACGTGCAAAAGTTACAAGCATTCCTATACACCAATAATAGACAAACAGAGAGCCAGATGATGAGTAAACTCCCATTCACAATTGCTACAAAGAGAATATAATACCTAAGAATACAAGTTACAAAGGATGTGAAAGACCTCCTCAAGGAGAACTACAAACCACTGATCAAGGAAATAAGAGAGGACACAAACAAATAGAAAAACATTCCATGCTCATGGATAGGAAGAATCAATACCGCAAAAATGGCCATATTGCCCAAAGTAATTTATAGATTTAATGCTATCCCCATCAAGCTACCATAAACTTTCTTCACAGAATTAGAAAAAAACTATTTTAAATTTCATATGGAACTAAAAAAGAGCCTACATTGCCAAGACAACCCTAAGCAAAAAGAACAAAGCTGGAGGCATGATGCTACCTGACTTCAAACTATACTACAAGGCTACAGCAACCAGAACAGCATGGCACTGGTACCAAAACAGATACATAGACCAATGGAACAGAGCAGAGGCCTCAGAAATAACACCACACATCTACAACCACCTGATCTTTGACAAACCTGACAAAAAACAAGCAATGGGAGAAAGGATTCCTTATTTAATAAATGGTGTTGGGAAAACTGGCTAGCCATATGCAGAAAACTGAAACTGGACCCCTTCCTTACACCTTATAAAAAAATTAACTCAAGACGGATCGAAGACTTAAATGTAAGACATAAAACCATCAAAACCCTAGAAGAAAACCTAGGCAATACCATTCAGGACATAGGCATGGGCAAAGACTTCATGACTAAAACACCAAAAGCTATGGCAACAAAAGCCAGAATTGACGAATGTCATCTAATTAAACTAAAGAGCTTCTGCACAGCAAAAGAACTATCATCAGAGTGAACAGGCAACCTATAGAATGGGAGAAAATCTTTGCAATCTATCCATCTGACAAAAGGCTAATATCCAGAATCTACAAGGAACTTAAACAAATTTACAGGAAAAAAACAAACAACCCCATCTAAAAGTGGGCAAAGTATATGAACAGACAATTCTCAGAAGAAGACATGTATGTGGCCAACAAACACATGAAAAAAAGAAGCTCATCACTACTGGTTATTAGAGAAATTCAAATCAAAACCACAATGAGATACCATCTCAAGACAGTTAGAATGGCGATCATTAAAAAGTCAGGAAACAACAGATGCTGGAGAGGATATGGAGAAATAGGAATGCTTTTACACTGTTGGTGGGAGTGCAAATTAGTTCAACCATTGTGGATGACAGTGTGATGACTCCTCAAGGATCTAGAACCAGAAATACCATTTGACCCAGCAATCCCATTACTGGGTATATAACCAAAGGATTATAAATTATTCTACTATAAAGACATGCACACGTATGTTTATTGCAGCACTATTCACAATAGCAAAGACTTGAAACCCAGTCAAATGCCCATCAATGATAGACTGGATAAACAAAATCTGGCACATATACACCATGGAATACTATGCAGCCACAAAAAAAGAATGACTTCATGTCCTTTGCAGGGACATGAATGAAGCTGGAAACCATCATTCTCAGCAAACTAACACAGGAACAGAAAACCAAACACTGCATGTTCTCACTCATAAGCGGGAGTTGAACAATGAGAACACATGGACACAGGGAGGGGAATATCACACACTGGGGCCTGTCAGGGAGTGGGGAGCTAGAGGAGGGATAGCATTAGGAGAAATACCTAATGTAGATGAGGGGTTGATGGGTGCAGCAAACCACCATGGCACATGTACACCTGTGTAACAAAACTGCATGTTCTGCACATGTGCCCCAGAACTTGAAGTATAATTTTAAAAAATGTATGTGTGTGTATAGATAGACAGAAAGATTAGATAGATAGATAGATAATGGAAATTGCAGGGACCCACTACAGACCAAGTGAATCAGAATTTCTAGAAGTGAGACCTGGGAATCTGGAGTCTTAAGTGACTTGAGTCATTGGGCGTTTCTGAGGCACAGTGAAATTGGAGAATCCCTACTAAAAGAATTTTCCCTGGGAGGCCGAGATGGGTGGATCACGAGGTCAGGAGATCGAGACCATCCTGAGCTACACGGTGAAACCCCGTCTCTACTAAAAAATACAAAAAACTAGCCGGGCGAGATGGCGGGCGCCTGTAGTCCCAGCTACTCGGGTGGCTGAGGCAGGAGAATGGAGTAAACCCCGGAGGCGGAGCTTGCAGCCACTGCACTCCAGCCTGGGCGACAGAGCTAGACTCCGTCTCCAAAAAAAAAAAAAAAAAAAAATTTCCCCAATATTCGGTTTGGACAAGGACACTAAAATGTCTGATTTCTCCTAACTGACCACCATTTCCCCTTTCCTGGGTCTTCATGTCCCTTGAGAAACCTTGTGAGACTAGAAGAGACACAAGGCTCCTCCCTCCTTCACCCTTACACATGACCACCCTCCACCCCCAAACCAAGACATGTAAATCCATTTGACTGAGACATTTCTGTGGTTGCTAAAGTACACCCCCCTTAGTCCCTGCCAAATTCCACCCAGTGAGGAAAAGATTTCTTTATTTTTTAATGTACTTTTTATAATATTTTTTATCTTCTGTGTTCTAAAATGTTTCTCTCTCCTGCTTCTTTATGACATATTCTGGAGATATTTCAAAGCCATTTATATTCCATACTGATTTTGGTCTTTTTGCTGTTCTGTGAAATGCCATAGTTTATATTGAAATGATACATTAAGATATAAGAGAAAAAGAGACATTGAGAGAGGGAAAAAATGGTGAGGAAAATAACCGAGAGCAACATTGTGAGAAAGATGAACAGGCCCAAAGGTTGGAACTCTCCCTCCAATAGCACTAAAATATTATCAATTCATTACTTGGCATACACCTCTTCTTTCTAGGGTGGGGAAGACTTTGGAAGTTAGGGGATGAAATGTAATTCTTTCACCTGCTTTACTAGCTATGGGTCTGCCTGCGTTTTTGCTTTTTGGTTTATTGTCAAGTTACAGCAAATATATATTTTGTGTTTTCTGGACTAGTCACTATATAACTTACAGTTTTCCATTATGAACCTCTCAATACAATTCCACATAGAGTAGATTAACTAATGAAGGTCAGAAAACACTATGGAGACATAGTTTGCTAGGACACAGAACCAAACAGATGAGTCCTCTATATGGGAGAGGGCACCCACCATGTGCAATTCATGAATGCTCAGTTTTAATTGGCTTCTAAATTCTGTTTATCTTGCTCCCTCTCCTCAAAGGAGTGTGTGCGTGTGTATGTGTGTGTGTGTGTGTGTGTAAGGGTATATGTCTGAAAAAATTATTTGCATTAGACATCACAATCATGTTCTCAATTTGTATAGCACAATAACTTTTACATTACTGCAGAGGATCTTATCCAATGCTCTTTTTCACATTACTTTTCAGGATCATGCAAATATTACTGAGAATTTAAATAAAATCTGTGAAAGTAATCAAAAGTTATCCCCAAAATAATTCCAAATGGAACCAGACCTTTTGAAGGTGGCCACTTTTAAGGTGGGGTTAATGAGCATCCAAAGTCTTTCTCTGACCCAAAATGTGTCCCTTGATTTCCTTGCCACAGCTATCAAAACCCAATTGTTACAATGCAGGGGGGTTACCCTTTGAGGCTAACACAGTGGAGAACTCTGCTATAAGTTAAAGATTTAACACACGGGCATTTATTCAATTAGCTTCTATCACTTCACAAGGCCCTGAGGGAAACAGGACACAGAACAGGTTAAGCTTTATTGGTTTTAATGGTGGTAGTGAATGGAGATCAGGAAAGACCTGAAACTGGGCACACTGGCTTAGCAGGCTGACCTGGACAAAGCACCCTACTAAGGAGAACTGAATAGCCAGGAACTGAAAAGCCTTGAAGGTGCTGGAAGCCTGGTGGTAGGGAGATATGTATCTATTAAGATAACAAGGCTGCAAGTAGCAAATCTTGACTATCTGCGGTTTAAATAAGTAGTAAACGCCTTCAAGCAGGTAGTTGTAGGCATTGTTTCTGCTGCTTAAGAATACCATCAAAGGGCAACAACAGACGCTGGGAACTACTACTGGGAGAGGGAGAGAAGAAGGCGAGGGTTGAAAAATGTTGGGTGCTATGCTCAGTACTTAGGTGACCAAAGCAATCATACCCCAAGCCTCAGCATCACACAATATACCCAGGTAACAAACCTGCACATGTACCCCTGAATCTCAAATAAAAGTTGGATTATTTTTTAAAAAAGAAAAGAAAAAAGTACAATTTTTAAGTGAAAGTGTAAACGAATATCATCAAAGACTTAAGCTCTTCCTTTTTGCTTCCCCATCTTTATCACCTGGCTTTCACCTATATGCTTGTTTCCCATTTACATCTCGTTGGCCAGAACTATATTGCATGGTCTGCCTACTCAATATCAGTTGCAAGGGAGTCTGGGAAACAGAGTATCTAGCTGGGCACATCACCACCTTAAACAAAACCAGGATTGTGTTAGCAAAGAAGGAGGAAATAGATATTGGGTAGGCAACAAATAATACCTGCCAAAGACCAAAGAAGAGCTCTGGCTGCCCTTAGATCAACCATATTAATTGGGTACCTACTAGGTGCCAAACACTGTATACCACGTGCTTGGAGATCTGACTTTTGCCTCAGGCTAACTGGAATTCAAAGAATGAAGCTTCTCCAGAGGGATAAATTACCAAAACTAGCATCTAGCTGTGTGTCAAGTTTTCTTTTTTTCCTAGCCACCAAGCTGCACTGAGCTTTGAGAACATAATTTCATCTAATCTTTCAAATTATTTGGGGCAGAGATTCAAACATCAGCTAACCCACTCAATATAGGGACCTTCACAAAGAAAGGCCTTTGAATTTTAGCTATCAGGATCATTTTTTAAAAACTGTGCATCAGAGTTATTTTATGCATGCAAATCTCTTTCTGCTTTTTAATTGGATCTGTGCCTGGATGTACTACAAATTGCTTCTAAAGATGGGCTGCAGAATAGGTTCCAGCTATGGACACCAATACAATGGCATAGGCAGGTACTTTTGGTGTCACCTCACCTCCACACCTTTATTTCCACACAGTCTCCAATCTCATCCTACTTGCTGACTAGTTGGTACAAAGGACTTCTTCTAACCTAAGAACAACCTTTGAAGATCTCTCCCCACCCCACACCCCATAAAAGCAAATGCAAAATCATTAAGAGCTCCAGAATGATTTTTACTAAGGGAATTTTCCTGGGGATTCTCTCTCCAAGGAAAGATGAATAAATGGCTCTCACAAAAGAACGAGTCTTTGTTGCTTTGATGTGAATGAGGCCAACCAGAAAATCCCTGCAGCTTAAAACCTAAGCTCAGTAACACTTTGTTTTTAGTAAAGTCAGAATGGAAAAAGACTTTGGGGAAGCCAAGAAGAGGCCAGTAGGAGTACATGGCATAGACTCTTCAAAATTCAACTTTCTGCAGGCCGGTAGCAGTGGAATACAAAACTATCCACCAAATGTGATTTGAGAAGAAATTTCATGCCCACAGATTTCTTTTTACCTTGGACTATCATGGTGAAAGTCCAAGTCCCTTAGGGCTTTCTTGTAACAGGTGCACTCCATTTCTGGGGAAGGATAATATGTTATTCAGGATTAGTTCATCTGGTTGGCCTATTGTCACACAGAAGAGATCAGAGCCTTAAGGGTATGGTACCTTTTGGTGCTTTTAAATTTTGAGAAATAGGAAAGGGATAATTTAGAATCCAAGCAGAATTCAGTGAGGTGCCCCAGAAGGAAGTTCAAGATAGACAAGGAAGAGAAGGTGGCCACTAGACCCCTGGGAGGGTGCCCCAGAAGGTTCAAGATAGACAAAGAAGAGTAGGTGGCCACTAGACCCCTGGGAAGAGAGTGAACCAAAGAGAAGTAGGAGAGCGACAGGGCTGTGGAATGAGTCAATTATGATACCCATCTATGCCAAGTTTATGTAGGAATCAAAAGAGTATACTGAAGTGGGATATTTAGACCCATTTCTTAAATGATGCAGAGTGTTACAAAGCACCCAGTACAGTGTCTTACAGACACTCATAGAAAATATGTAATAAATCCTAACCATGAAACATTTCATAAAGTAGAAGGTTTGAGGGAGGATAAGGTTGATAGAAAGGCAGAACCTTAGTGAAATAAATGAAAGTGTTCATTGATACTCCTGTAGCATCCACTGCATCCCCTGTGCTTTTGCTTGCCTATACCTGATATGAAATCCCACCCAACATAACATCTGTATATATAAGAGTCATTAGAATTCATGGGTGGGGATAGTGATAATTTGTGGAGTAGAAGAAAGAGAATAGGTAGGGAAGGGAGAGTAGGAAGGAGAATAAAAGAAGCAGTTGAGGGGAGAAGCAAAAGAGAGAGGGCTGTGAAAGTGCAAAGGGAAAATACGGGAAGAAGACATCGGATATTAACATAATAACAACAACAATAATAGTAAACAGTTATATAAGGCTTCCTATGTGCCAAGTCCTGTTGGAAGCACCTCACGTACATTAACTCACTTACTCTTCACAATAATCCCATGGAGTAGATTTATTATTATCTTCCAATTTTATAGACTAAGACATTGAGGCATAGAGTTTAAGTCAAAATATAATACTTATAAAGCAGAGACAAGGGATAAAGGAAGAGACTGAATTCTCACATCATTTGATCTCCAGATTGTTCAGTTATTTAAGCCAATAATGTCTTTCTTTCAAGTCAATTTAAGTCAGGTTTCTGTCCCTTGCAACAAAGAGTCCTTGCTAATAAAAAAAAAAAAAAAAGTCTATTGGCTGTTTATCATGGACAAAGTACTGGGCTAAGTGTTTTTATATACTTTTTAAATTTAATCCTAGGTACTGTTATTATTATCCCTATTTTGAAGATGAAGAAACTGAGGCACAGAGATATTAAATAACTTACCCAGAGTCCTGCAGCTAATAGGTAGCAGAACTGAGAGGTAAACTCCTGCAGTTTGACTTCACACTCTGAGCTTATCACAACCATACTAATCTTTGATGTGCATGCAAATAGCCAGAGAAAGGAAGAGCATGTTACTAGCCAGTAGTGAATAGTGGAAACTGAAGGCCACTTCATTCCAACTGTTCCTTTTAAAGAGTAACCTGAGAAAGTTATAGCCACGCATTCAAATTTCCAAGAAATCAGGTGCTATGCAGGTGAACATTTGTTTGGAGGCTCCTTACTCTTGGGAAACCATTATTTTTGATGTTATGCAGCCTTGACTCTCCAGTGAGGAGTCACTTAGCACTAACAGAAACTAGCTCTAGGATTTCATGTCCCCAAAGAGACTCCCTTTCAAATAGGAAAAGGAAGAAGTTATGGTGAAACTATCTCTGTGGGTACGGCTGGGAATACTTCTTAGAACAGGAAACCAGTAACATCACACCCTAGAAACCACCATATCAAGATTCACAAAGCTAGCATCAACCGAGCAAAGGCTTCTTCCATTTCTTACGTGCCTACAGCCTCTCCATATAATCAAGTCTGGCATCCTTAAGGGCTTTCAGTCAATTCCTATGAGCATTGCTTCTTCCACAACTGTACTACAATTAGTTGCTGTAGCTTTACTGCAAAAGAAGGAACTATATATATGTTTTTAATTTTTTGTTGTTTTATTTTCAATGTATACAAATGCCTATCTGCTAGTGATAACTATTGGCCAAAGAATAATAGTCTATCCAACTGGGATTCAAACAGTTAAACATTACAAATGGCTTTCATTGTTTTTATAACTATTAGAAGGCTCCCCTGATAATTCCTTGCTGATTTATATCTTGATCTCTATCTCTGCATAGTCACCATAAAAATGCTGTGTTAATTTCATATTAAAAACAAAACCAGGATTTAGTCTTCACTTAAGAGGCAGACAATAATTTTTATTAGCCTTTGCGAATGGGCCTTGTTTCTCCTTCATTAAACGTCTATAAATGTTTGCTAGTTCTTAGAGGTTAAATGATTAGAAGGATAGAAGAGATGTGAATTTTTAAAAATCAATCACTGTTTTTAGCTCCATTGTAAAATACATCCTGCATGACACAGTAGATCTTCTCCATGAGACTAGTTAATAACAAGCATTCTGCATATTTTATAATTATGTGTACTACCAGCAGAGTGCCATTGGATTTATTGCACATTTGAGCCCCCAGAATCAGAGTCGTACTTCACAGTACCTATCATAACACATGGCAAGGAGGGGTTCTTTATGTTACGGGTTACTGAGTTGGATATTTAAATAGCACATTCAGAAGTATTTTGAGTTATGGTCACCCTTCAAGAAAGGCACCATCCAAAGTACACTATGATTTAAGTGTCATGGCCCATAGCTGGAGCTAGCAACTAGCTGACTCAGAACTGGGATCTATAAAGTAGGAAATGAATAAAACCCTAGTTGATTAGGAGTAGATTGATCAGAAACATTTATTGGTTCTGACTGGGTTTTTGTCACACTCTAATTTTTAGATGTAAGAGGCAAGAAACACAGACACACATAGGTCATATTACTTCTTTTTTTCAGTAGATAGTCCAATCACCTATACCTTTTTTCTATCTCCATCCTTTAAAATGTTGGAATGTATCACTAAGTGATATGTGGGTAGAAAACCCTTCTTTCTCTGGCATAAAAGGTATTCCACACATGGAGCAGTATTTCTCTCACTCCCACCTTAGAATGAAGGGAGAATGACCTTTGGTTTTCCATCATCCACATAGAAAGTTTGAAGAAGAATTTTTTATTTCAATGTGTGCAAAATAATTACTGATGCAACTTTGACTGTTTATGCGACTTTTACTCATCAACCTATTATCCTCAGATAATGTCTTTGGATATGACCACTAACACTGGTACAATTAACACTACATTGGTATGCTTGGAATGATGACATAACTTATCCCAGGTCCCACAACAAGGTCGATATAAAGGACAGACTAGATTACAGGTCTCCTGACTTCTGGCTCTTACTGCTGAACAGTGTTATCTACAACCTGTACTGCCCTTGGTTAATTTACTTTGAGAAACATTTAAAAATATATATATATATATAGGATGTTGTTTTCTTACCCTATGCTCATGAATCAAACTTGTTCTTCTTCCCCCTCCTGTTACCAGCACCTTCCCCAATTCCCACCCCAACCTCCACATACCATTTAAAAGCCTGTGTTTCCTTCTACTATTCAAGAGACTGGAACATCCAGATCATCTAACTATGACTTGAGATAAATTACACTATGTTCCCTCAGAAATTACTTTGACACAAACAATTACTCCAATAATGTACGGTGGAAAATAGTGCTAAGTACAATCAGCAAATCTAAATAGCATTAATTGGCATTACTAATTCTTGCACACAAATAAATAATTATACTACTTTCCTTCCAAATTTCAATTTGGACATGCAAAGTCCACTTAGTTCACTGGAGCAGAAAATGGAAGCCTTTACCAAAGTTGACGGTCCACATGATAATGTGTAGCCTATACCTTAAACTCATCTTTATATTGTTCACAGTAACTGTTAGCATGAGGCTTTGCATGTAGCAGGGTTTTAAATAAAGCCTTATTAAATGAATGGTTGTTCATGACCAGTCTCTAATTTCCATATTATTGTTTATCCCATGAGAATAAAATGCTCGATTTCACTTTATGTTGTGGTATATAATAGAAGTTCTTATATAACTTAGTTTATTAAATATATTCAAGCATGCCTCTCCCAAAACATACCAATTATGGAGAAGACCCTAAAGACACTACCTTATAGCCTTGCTACTTAGAGTATGGTTCATAGACCAGAAGCATCAGCATCACCTGGGAGCTTGTCAGAATTTCAGGCCCCACCCCAGACCTATGGAATCAGAATCCACATTTACAAGATTCTCATGTGATTCCTGTGCATGTTAAAGCTTGACAAGTTCTGTGCCATGGGAACAGTTGTTAATCCTGTCACCTGACTCCAATCGTCACACGGCACACTCCAGTCTACAAAACCTCTTGAACCCCTATGGGTTTATTAGGCACTACATAGAATACAGACAAAGGAAAAGACATAGCTTTTAGCAAGGACAATATATAATCTAGCTCTAATTCATGTGGTTTACATTGTAGTAATGCAATCACAGGGAAGATCAGGTAGATTGGGTTGTTCAGGGAAGGCTTATTGGAAATGGAACAATTTATTAATCAGTACTTTTGGAAGTGGGGAAAAGTGGTAACAATAGCTAATGTTTGTCTAGTGCTCACTATCTGCAAAGGCCCTGGGTTACACTTTTTCATTTATCATCCCATTTAATCCTCACATTAATTCGATGAGTTAGGTTTAGTGTAGTGGCAAAGTGTGCAGGCTCTAAATTAGAATGGTCTGAGTTTGAATCCTACCTTTGCTGTTTACTAGCTGTGTGATCTTGGAAAATATTATTTTAACTTTTATTTTATGTTCAGGGGTACATGTGCAGGTTTGTTACATAGATAAACTTATGTCATAGGGGTTTGTTGTACAGATTATTTCCTCACCCGGGTATTAAGCCTAGTACCCATTAGTTATTTTTCCTGGTCCCCTCCTTTCTCCCACCCTCCATCCTCTGATAGGCCCCAGTATGTGTTGTTCCCCTCTATGTGCCTGTGTGTTCTCATCATTTAGCTCCCACTTATAAATAAGAACATGTGGTATTTGGTTTTCTGTTCCTGTGTTAGTTTGCTAAGGACAATGGCCTCCAGCTCCACCAATGTCCCTGCAAAGGACATGATTTTTTTTATGTTGTTCTTTTTTATGCTGCATAGTATTGCATGGTGTATATTATGACATTTTCTTTATCCAATCTCTCATTGATGGGCATTTAGGTTGATTCCATGTCTCTGCTATTGTGAATATGCTGCAATGAACAGTCATGTGCATGTGTCTTTATTGTAGAAGGATGTAAATTCCTCTGGGTATATGCCCAGTAATGGGATTGTTGGGTCAAATTATAGTTCTGCTTTTAGGTCCCGGAGGAATCAAAACACTGTCTTCCACAACAGTTGAGCTAATTTACACTCCCAGCAAGGGTATATAAGGGTACCATTTTCTCCACAACCTCACCAGCATCTGTTTTTTGTTTTTTGTTTTTTGTTTTTTTTTTTGACTTTCTAGTAATAGCCATTCTGACTGTAGTGACATGGTATCTCATTGTGATTTTCATTTACATTTCTCTAATGATCAGTGATGTTGAGCTTTTTTCATATGATTATTGGCTGCATGTATGTCTTCTTTTGAAAAGTGTCTGTTCATGTCCTTTTGCCCACTTTTTAATGGGGTCGTTTGCTTTTTCTCGTAAATTGATTTAAGTTCCTTATAGATGCTATATATTATACCTTTATCAGACGCATAGTTTGCAAAAATGTTCTCCCATTGTGTAGGTTGTCTATTTATGCTGTTGATAGTTTATTTTGTTATGCAGAAGCTCTTTAGTTTAATTAGATCCCATTTGTCAATTTTTGCTTTTGTTGCAATTGCTTTTGGCGTCTTCCTTACGAACTCTTTGCCCATGCCTATGTTCAGAATGCTATTTCTCTGGTTGTCTTCCAGGGTTTCTATAGCTTGGGGTTTTATATTTAAGTCTTTTTTTCATCTTGAGTTAATTTTTTTTTTTTTTTTT
>NW_012119377.1:493301-549527 GCF_000951035.1 Colobus angolensis palliatus | reverse complement strand
TTTTTTTTTTTTTTTTTTACCAATACCATGCCATTTTGGTTACTTTAGCCTTGTAGTATAGTATGAAGTTAGATAGCAGGATGCCTCCAGCTTTGTTCTTCTTGTTTATGATTGCCTTGGCTATTCAGGCTCTTTTTGTGGTTCCACATGAATTTTAAAATACTTTTTTATAGTTTTGTGAAGAAACTCCATGGTAGTTTAATAGGAATAGCATTGAGTCTATAAATTGCTTTGGGCAGCATGGCCATTTTCACAATGTTGATTCTTCCTATCCATGAGTATGAAATGTTTTTTCATTTGCATGTGTCATCTCTGATTTCTTTGAGCAGTGGTTTGTAGTTCTCCTTGTAGAGATCTTTCACCTCCGTAATTAGCTGTATTCCTAGGTATTTTATTCTTTTTGTGGCAATTGTGAATGGGAGTTTGTTCCTAATTTAGCTCTAGACTTGACTGTTGTTGGTGTATAGGAATGCTAGTAATTTTTGCACATGGATTTTGTATCCTGTGACTTTGCTGAAGTTGCTTATCAGCTTAAGAAGCTTTTGTGTTGAGACTATGGAGTTTTCTAGATATAGGATCATGTCATCTGCCAACAGGGATAGTTTGACTTCCTCTCTTCCTATTTGGATGCCCTTTATTTCTTTCTCTTGCCTGATTGCCCTGGCCAGAATTTCCAATACTATGCTGAATAGGAGTGGTGAGAGAAGGCATGCTCGTCTTGTGCTGATTTTCAAGGGAGAATGCTTCTCACTTTTGCCCAGTCAGTATGATATTGGCTGTGGGTTTGTCATATATGACTTACTATTTTGAGGTATGCTCCTTCAATACCTAGTTTATTGAGAGTTTTTTTAAACATAAACAGATGTGGGATTTTATCAAAAGCATTTTCTGCATATATTAAGGTAATCATGGTTTTTGTCTTTAGTTCTGTTTATGTGATGAATCACATTTATTGATTTGTGTATGTTGAACCAACCTTGCATCCCAGGGATAAAGCCAACTTGATTGTGGTGGATTAGTTTTTTGATGTGCTGCTGGATTCGGTTTGCTAGTATTTTGCTGAGGATTTTGCACGTATGTTCATCAAGGATGTTGGCCTGAAGTTTTCTTTTATTGTTGTGTCGCTGCCAGGATTTGGTAACAGGATGATGCTGGCCTCATAGAATGAGTTAGGGAGGAGATCCTCCTCCTCAATTTTTTAGAATAGTTTCAGATGGAATGGTTCCAGCTCTTCTTTGTACATCTGGTAGAATTCAGCTGTGAATCTGTCTGGTCCTGGGCGTTTTTCTTTTTTTTTGGCTGGTAGACTACTTATTTCAGAGATCATTATTTATCTTTTCAGGGACTTAATTTCTCCATGGTTCAGTCTTGGGAGGGTGTATGCATCCAGAAATTTATATATTTCTTCTAGATTTTCTAGTTTATGTGAATACTAGTGTTCATAATATTCTCTGATGGTTGTATTTCTGTGAGGTCAGTGTTAATATCCCCCCTTGTGGTTTCTGATTGTTTATTTGAATTTTCTCTCTTTTCTTCTTTATTAGTCTAGCTAGTGGTCTATCTATTTTCTTAATTTCTTTTCAAAAATCCACCTCCGGGATTCATTGATTTTTTAATTTTTTTTTTTTTTTTTTTGTATCTCGACTTCCTTCAGTTCAGCTCTGCTTTTGGTTCTTGTGTTCTGCTAGCTTTGACTAGCTTTGGTATTTGTTTAGTTCTGGTTCATTGGTTTTTTTTTAGTTGTGATGTTAGGTTGTTAATTTGAGATCTTTTTAACTTTTTGAGACGGGCATTTAGTGCTATAAATTTCCCTCTAACACTGCCTTAGCTGTGTCTCAGAGATTCTGGTATGTTGTACCTTTGTTCTCATTAGTTTTCATTAGTTTTCAAATAACTTCTTGATTTCTGCCTTAAGTTCATTATTTATCCAAAAGTCATTCGGGAGCAGGTTATTCAATTTCCATGTAATTGTATGGTTTTGAATGAATTTCTTAATCTTAATTGTGCTGTGGTCCCAGAGACTGTTATAATTTCAGTTCTTTTGCATTTGCTGAGGAGTGCTTTACTTCTGATTATGTGGTCAATTTTACAGTATGTGCCATGTGCCAATGGGAGGAATATATATTCTGTTGTTTTTGGGTGGAGAGTTCTGTAGATATCTATCAGGTCCATTTGGTCCAGTGTTGAGTTCAAGTCCTGAATATCTTTGTTAATTTTCTGTCTCAACGATCTGTCTTATCCTGTCAGTGGGGTGTTGAAGTCTCCCACTATTATTGTCTGGGAGTCTAACTCTCTTTGAAGGTCTCTAAGAACTTGCTTTTTGAATCTTGGTGCTCCTGTATTGGGCGCACATATGTTTACGATACTTAAATTTTGTTGAATTGAACCTTTTACTGTTATGGAATGACCTTCTTGGACAAGATATTTAAACCCTCTATGCCTTAGTTTCCTAATCTATAGAATGGAGATAATAAGAAGCACCTACCTCTAATACCCATTAGAATTAAAGGAGTTAATACGTATGAAACACTTAGAGCAATGCCCATCGCATAGTAACCATCCAATAAATGTCAGATGCTGCTATTTTCATTTTATATGTGGAGAAACTGATGTACAGATAAGCTGAATAACTTTTTCAAAGTTATACAGCTAGTAAGTGGTGGAGCTAGAACTTAAACACCGCTTTGTGTGACTACAGAGCTCACACTTTCAACTCTTTATTACATAATTTAAAATGTTCTTGAAGAGGGAGAAGGAGAAAACTGTTCTAAATCCAAACTTTTCCAATGATTGCGAGTCCAATCCTCCTGTGGAAGCTGGGCCCACACATGTATTAGACAAAAAGCTGACAATATTCGAGATAGTGTCTTCATATAAGATTCCAAGCAGATTTCACTATTTGCAACAGAATTCATCAAAACTTTAAATTGTTTTCCCAGCAGTGGGTATGGCTTTGCCCAATAATTTATAATCTTCTGCCTGGATAACTTTGTGACCAGACAAAAGTAAGGGATACAGGCTGCACAAAGCCTGGAATAAAAGTATCTGGCCCTCATGAGCCTAGTATTTTAAGAAATGGTGTTTCTGTGTAACGCACACCTTTAAAAAACAGATTGAACACCTTCTGAATAGCCTGGAATCGGATCTTAGACATAGAATTAGATGTCACTGGATCAGAGGGTAGTTTTTGGTTCTTTCTGAATTCTGGGTCTTATTCAGATGAGATGAATTCTGTGTCAAAATCTTGGCTAAGCTATCTTCTGTATGACCTTGAGTCAGTCAGTATCCTTCTCTGGACCTCAGTTTCCAATATCTGTAAAATAAGACTAAAGGGATGGTCTCTACATGTCTTTCCAATTCCAATATAGTCTTTACAGTTTTGAAAGTGTGTTTTATCCACACTACTTCTCTCCTCCCTGGTCTTTAGTGATGTGAAAAGAGCATAGGTTTTGGAACCAGATAGACATAGGTTTACCTCCTTGCCCCCAGGATTTAGAAGCTCGGTGACCTTGGTCAAAATATGCCTCTCTCTGGGTCTCAATTCTTTCCTAGAGATACTAATACTCCCACCTCACAGGGTTACCAGGAATTGTATGTAGTAGACGGCAGGCAATTTACTAATAAATATCTCTCCTTGAATTTCTGAGGATCATTATATGGGTCTATTACTCTATTATCTACACAGAGCCACTTTTGTGTGCTTGGAGAAGTCAAGGGTAACATTGGCCTGTGTGATCTTCTAATACTGAAACCTTTCCCTATGAGCCAGAAAGATCCATTGAGGAGTTTTAATATCTTGACAAGGTCAGAGAGGGGCCAGGGAAGAGTTATTGTAATGGTCATGGCATAACCCTTAGCAATTCTATCCTCTGTCTAAGTCTAATAGGACAAGTGTTTAATATTACACACTCACAATAGGATTTCCTTTCTATGACTTGGGCTCCCAGGGACTATTTCAAATCCAAATTTCATAGCAAAAACTTTCCACTGCCAACCCCTTCACAATTTTTCACGCCAGAATGGTCTCCTATTACTTTTAAGGACTACTGCAACATTTCTTTAAAGTAAAATTAATGTTAATGCATTTAGATTTTATTCAGATATTGGGCTGCAGGATCTAGTAAGAGTGTGTCCAAGCTCCTGACCAATCACATTGGAAAGCAGAATTCTCAGTAGGAGGAAGAATATAGATTTGTCATTGACTAACCAAACGAGTCATAAAATCATTCATTTGTTTTAAGAGCAGTGCTTTGGTTCAGGTAGGAAGGCTTAGTTCCTCCTAGTCAGGAACCATATAGAAAAATGAAAGAACACTTCCAAAGAACATTTGTCACCTTGGTTGGGGTGACAGTGTGATGTATACAGGAAAAGATGTTAAGGTGAAATAAAATATATAATTTACCCAGCAGGATATCTACTGCTGGGAATAGTTCATCATCCATTGATGAGAGTCACATGCTTCACTATGTAAACATTTTAAGGAAACATATATCTGTGAAGGCACTATGGTTGAAAGGTTCATCTCTTTCTCTGATGTTTCCTCTATGTTTCATGTTTTGCATTGTTGCTGATTTCAGGTGGGGTCAGTACTGGTCTAGTTCCATTATTTGCAATAAGGCCATGTTATTTGACCCCACACTTCTTGACCACTCCACCTCAACTTTTGCTCCCATACCCAAGGAGCATCTTGGCTCACTTCAGACACTTCTTCTGTGAGGAGGATCTCCCATCAGCCCCCAAAGCCCCACTTTTATTGCTACAACCAAGGAGAATCCAGTGAAGATATACCATGTTTCAGCCATAATTTCAGATTCCAAAATAACAATTAAATTTCTTTTTACAGTAAAATATCTATCAAACAGAGTCTGATGGGTCAGAATCTTCAAATAGCCAAAATTTCTGCCTAGAGTTTTTAGGAAAGAAACAAAAGGAGTGGGTGATATCAGGGATTTAGTAAAAGTGAGTTCCCTTGGGCTGCTCCAGGGTCAGTACACATTTAGCCAATTGCCTCCATTTTAACTTCTACAGTCCTGGGTAATGAATACCTATGTTCAGAATGATGACCCTGAGACGTTGTAATATTCTTGGGCACCAAAAAAGATTCTGCAATATTCAGTTGGTTATATTTATCAAGGAAGAAAAGTGGGCTTACATATTTTATAGACACATTCAATGGCATTTCAATAACAACAACAACAACAAAAAGACTTTTTGGTAAGCATTCAATTCTACATATGTTACTGAAAGGCACTTTTCCCCTTCCTCCCCACCTTTACAATTTCCAAGCATGCCACATTTCCCTCTGGCTTTTGGTGTGTACATCTGTAAAATACAAAGATTAAATTAGATGATATCTAAGGTCCCTTTCACTTCTGATATTCTACAATTATGCCATCTCTATGATTTCTTACATGGCCTCTATAGTTTCAGTATGATGCATAATTCTAGCAGAGTCTACCTCAGTGGAAAATATTTCCTCCAGGCTCCTTCTCTTATTCAGTGTCTTTGAAGTGCCAAAGGTCAGGGAACAGTCTCAGGAATACTAGCCCAAGTTGACTAAGCACAGAGGTTTTGCTGATCCCATCTGTAAAGGCTACCAGAGTCCCTTTGATGACCACCCTCAAGAGGGCTAATGAGGATAACTCCCATGTAAGAACAGAAGTCCATCTGACAAGTACAGGGTAGTAGTTTGAAGAATTAAATAAAGGACAGTTTGGCAACTGCTTCCAAAAGGCTATACTGGCCTGGAGGTAGTTTGAAATTAAGTTTGTATTATTAATTGAAAGGCAAGAAGAGAGTCTTGGAATAAATCAGATAAAATAAATAAATAGATTATTTTACTTATTGTCAGTAATGCCACAGGCAGTCTTGGGATTTGGTGGCAGTCTTATCTTCTTAAGCTTTTCTTTGCCAACTCTCAACAGGTTCAGAATTCATTTCTAGGTCTTCTTTCCACCCCATGGCTATAAATCTCCAATAACAAAAAGTAAACCTTGAAAGTTCTATAATGTTAAATATTTCTGAGGATACAACCCTCTCCCCAAGTAGAGCCAGCACCTGGATACTTCCTCCCACAAGAAAGAATTGCTGGAGAAGCTTGCCCGAGTCACATCTATTAAACTTAGGCTTCTAGGAGTCTAAGAAAAATTTATTGTTTTCATGTCGACTTTATACCAGCTGACCTGATTTTGAACCCACACCCACCCAAACACAGTGTAAAACTCTGCTGATGATTCTAACTACTGGAG
Source organism: Colobus angolensis palliatus (assembly GCF_000951035.1). Lineage (NCBI taxonomy): Eukaryota > Metazoa > Chordata > Mammalia > Primates > Cercopithecidae > Colobus > Colobus angolensis. The sequence continues at coordinate 543,279 of NW_012119377.1, read as the reverse complement.
AGTGATTTGTTTCACTTACCAAAGAGTGTCATGCCAAGACTTAGGAACTACCAAAATATAGCAAAAACCCACAACCAAATAAATAGGATAAAGAAATTAGAGAAATGATGCAAAAGCAATATATTGTCTGTATATGTTCTATGTCTTAAAAGATTTTCTACACATATCCAAAAGATACTTCTTATACCAAAAATAAACATTGAGACTTTGGAAGACTTGTCTCTTGCATTATCCTTGTCCAATTATAAGGGATTCGTTACCTATAATGCCAATACTGCTTTTGAGTTTGACCATTAGCATTTATTTTTCTGCACTGAGGGAAATGCTACATAGGCATTTTATATAGGTCTGAGAGATGAGCATGAAGAGAGCTGAAAGAAACTGAGGTAGATTCTCCTTTCCTCTAGCATCAGGTCTTTATAAATTCATTCCCACAGCATGCAGACACATTCAAACAAAGTATAAAATCGGTTACAAAATTAAATACAAGTGAGTTTAAGTATATTCACTATTTGGTACTATTCAAACCTTGGATTCCCTGTCCCTGTTGTAAATAATTGAGAAAAGTAAGTTTTAAAGAACAGGTAGACAGAATAGCTGAAGATGGGAGGTGGTGGGGGAAGATGTGTTGGGTAGACTAAGTGGTCTATTGAGACTTCCACTTGTTCTATCATTCTGTTAGGAGTCATTGATGCTAATGTTCTTAGACTATTCTGCATGAATAAGGCAAATTATAACAGACCCACAGATTGATCATTCAAGAATCTGAGGGCTGTTTTGAAAGATGGAGCTTAAGTTCTTTCCTTATTCATCCCTTGGGTATGTGGATAATTCAAAAGCAAGTACTAGACATGTCTGTTGGGTCTACCTGGCTAATTGGCCAGTTTGATCTTTAATATTATACAGTCACTACTCTAGCTTTATCTAAGGCTTTATGATTCCCTTATGCCACCAAATCACAAATTGACCAGATATTATACATGCAAACACAAGGCTCAGAGAGCAGAACAGGTGACTATTGTGGCTGTGCCCCAGACACACTCTTCCCTAGAAAGAAGGGAGGGAGTAAACTAACATTTAGTGAGTACCTACTATGTACCAAGCACTGTGCTAATAACTTCCACATACATTCTAAAGCATGTTCTACATTGGAAGCAGGGTTGATCTATTCAAAGAATATATGATACATTGGAGAGTAGAAGAAGAGAGGGGTGTTGCACCTGGGAATCAATAAATCCAACAGCAAAATATTGATTTAAGAAATTTTAGCATCCTCTGGCCAGAGAAGCTTACCTTCCAAAAGGATATAATCACAGCCTCAGCCAGCTGAAGAAGGGAATGTCAAAAGGCTCACAGGAGGATGCATATCTTTTGAAATGATCACAACAGCAGTATTTCTCCAAGCTACATTGAGCTTTCTTGGCACCACAGACAGAGTAGGGGAGTCTAGGGTTGAACCAACATCCTTGTACCCATCCAGCTGTGCCCACATATCTGCCACCTCCAGATAACCCTCTCTCTGGCCCTGGGGCACAAGCTGATCACACACCACTTCCTGAAAATAATTCTTCTTTGTCTTGCTCCAGGGACTTTGGCAGAGGATTGGGGAAGATGTTTTGTGCATCCTCTGGCACTCAACTGACTCTCTAATGCCGAAAGCTTGGAGTCAGGGGAGGTTTGTCCAAATGTCTGACCTAAAAGGGCCATGGTTTCACTTCTTTTCTAATTAGGATAATTAACCTTCCCTGCTCATTCATCCTATTCCAATCCAAAAAGCTCAAATTAAAATGGCACAGGAGACTGTCAGGCTCTAGGGACAGGAGACAGTTTACAAGTCTTTCATTTCCATGCCACCACCATCAAGGCAAAGCCAGGACAAAGTTGCCATAGCAACTTTACCCTTGAAACAACCTTGGAGCGCCTGGAAGACCACTTTCAGAATTTTCATCAATGAAAATATTCCATCAGCTATAAAATTTTGCACAGCTCCATAACACTTGCTGACTAAATTGGGGCAGAGGGGAGGGACAGGGAAGATGATAATAGGAGATAACATTTCTCTTTCTATTGTCATGTGGATTCTGTGGTTGGTCCAAGGAGAACAAAAACTAGATGGCTTTGAGTTGGTAGGATTTGATATGGAATTCAGGGAATGTATTCTTTGGGAACAACCACTGGAGGCAAAACTTTGGGAGCATTTAAAAAACTGGAAGCAAATAGCAGTACTTCAAGCAGGGCAGAGACACAACTAAGGGGAAGCAATTCTACAGTTCTTCCTTTGGTGGCTTTCAGTGTCCTTTCCCCACCTCTGAGCAGGTTTGAGAGTTTCATGTCAGATGCCCAGGCAGATAGGACTGATGACTGTCCTCTGGATCTCTTGCTCCTCCCTATTCCAGGATTCAGTTCAGCATCTTCACTACATGCAGCCCTTTCTACCTACCTGTATGGGAAGCCACTGTGCGCTGTAGTCTCTGTGCCAAGAATTCGTTGGCTACAGACCTTTGTGAGCCTCCATGACTGATGGGAAAGGCAACGGACAACAGGTTAACAGATGAGATTGTGCTGCCCATTTGGACTGAGTACTAAAAAGTTCTTTCCAACCCAATAGTGTTGATTTTCCCTGGGTCTGCCTTGTTTGGAGTATCCCCAGTAGTGAGGACCCTGACTTGCAACTCAGTATATCCTAGATCCATTGGCATAAACTTTTCAGCATGTTAAGAGCTTTGACTTGGGCCTAGGCTGAGCAAGTTGGTCACTCTCTAAACTTTACCAACTCATGTCCTGGTCCCCTGATAGCGCTACACTGTTCATGTCCCATCTATAATCTCCACTGCAGCCTGGGCCTTTCCTGCTCTTGAACTACCAATCTGTGTTAACCAGCCAGTGTGGTTCTCAGTAATTATGCAAGAATGACTAGGCCAGTGCTTCTCAAATTTTGATGGGCTTATGAATCACCTGAGGAGCTTGTTTAAATGTACATTCTGGTTCATTAAGTCTGGAGTGGGACCCAAGAGTATGCGTTTCTAACAATCAGCCTTGGTGATGCCAATGCTGTTGATACATAGACCATACTTTAAGTAGCAAGTAGAACATCTTTAGGGTCTTCTCTATAATTGATATGCTGATGCAGGGACTACACTTTAAGTAGCAAAAACATATGCTCATTTCCCAAGTAAGTTAGACCTGACTTGGCTGCTTTGAATAAGACACTGTGGCACATCAACCTCTCTTCTTAGCAGTCAACAATAGCATCCTTTCACATTGAGGCTAAAAGAATTTTTAGGATAACCAGGGCTGTGCAGAGGGTATGACAAATGTGAACCTTAGTGTAGACTATTCTTCTTAGGACTTGGGTTACTGGAAAAAGCCTTCCTGGGCACCTGCCCTGCTTCCTGAAGCCAATCATGCAGGCCAAACTCATTTCGTATCCAGCCACTCCATTCATCACATCCACTTTCATAGTGGTTCTGGATGGCTGCTGCTGCCACATCACTTATGCTGTGATCTGCATCAGTAGTTAAGACAACAGAAGCAGCTACATCATCCAAGGCACAATCCATTTATTTCATGCTAAGGAAAACAATACTCTATCCAAGTGGGGCCAGCTAAGCTGGGCAGTTGCCACAACTTTAAGGTTATAGGAAATATGCCTTTTGCACTATTTACCTCCTCAGTGGAGAGCAATGACCACCTTGAGGAGGACCCAGATGTCATCAGTGCATCAGTGCTGTGCCGGGCAGAGCAAACCCATTTCTCCTCTGAGACACAAGGCGTATAACTCCTGGAGTTGTTTAAACAAATTTTCAGGCCAGGTGCGGTGGCTCATGCCTATAATCCCAGCACTTTGGGAGGCCGAGGCAGGTGAATTAGTTGAGGTCAGGAGTTCAAGACCAGCCTGGTCAACATGGTGAAACTCCGTCTCTACTAAAAATACAAAACAATTAACAGGGCCTGGTGGCGCATGCCTGTAGTCCCAGCTACTTGGGAGGCTGAAGTGGGAGAGGTGGAGGTTGAACCTGGGAGGTAGAGGTTGCAGTGAGCCAGGATCGTGCCACTGCACTCCAGCCTGGGTGACAGAGAGAGACTCTGGGGAAAAAAAAAAAAAAAGCCATAAATTTTCCAGAGAAACTGACTGCCTTGTTTCTCTTGTTTCTCACTTAAGGTAATTCTCAAATCTTTTCCTCTTTAGCATTGCTGCTGATTGTGTTCTTTGCTCAAATAATAGCTAATAAACTTCAAACGACATTTGTATTTGTTTTGAGGGATGCTCCATTATGTTGATATTTACAGAGTTAAACACTGCAGATGGGGAGTTTTCCCTAAGAAGATTCCAAAGCATTATGATTTTGTGGTTTTGATCCAAAATATAAACATGTTTTATGGCCTAAAGGGGTTGTCAAACAGTGTTTTAAAACACACTGGCAAATTTAAGATGCCTTTAAAAGTAGGACAGCTTGGGGATCCAGAAGGGCCCCACACCTACATTTCCCAGGGATCGTGTGGAAACAAGTCTTGCTGGGCTGGTCTATTGCTGGCTCTGGTGGGGTCTCCAAGCTAAAGTAGTAGTCCTCATTAACTTTTTCCCTCTTACCCACTATCCCTGCCCACCTAGGCAGGTTACTTAACTCTCCTGGAGAGCTTAATAAATACTTTCATCTTCACACGACCTGACAACTCCTCCTTTTCCTCAAAATGATACGTAAGAGTTAAGACACTGGCCAAGGGGATCAGATGCCCAGCCAAGAGAAACTTAACCATTTTGTTAAGTTCTATCACTGAGTACTTTGCCTGAATGAGCATAGAAGCTTTTGGGGCATGGCCAACTAGTCCCTGCACTAACCCAGTCATTATGATGGCTATCTTTGTGATTTATAATTAGATTCATTTTATTCAAATAAATTCCTATTTATTCAAACAAGATTCCCAGAAGTCCATCTCAACAGTTGTCATCTTAACTCTAAGTGACTCAGGGATTTTCCTCTGTAAACTCTCCAGCCCCAGATTCTAGTTTGCTGAAGCACTCCTAAAATCAGTCATTGCCCTGTGGTTGTTTATTCTTTGCAAATATTATAGTTAGTTCAGCTGGGTATATCCCCTGGTTAAATGAAGCCAAAGTCATGACTTTGATGACTACTAGGGCCAGTCAGCTTACTTCTCATCCAGAGATCTAGACTTTTCCCTCCATCTTGGCCAGCCAACCTTCTTAGTAATCTATGCCATCAATGGCAAAGAAGACTAGATCAAATGGTGAGCTGGCTTTGCTTACATCTCTTTGCTTTATGCTCCACAGCTCTAGCCAAAGTGTTAATTTCCAAGTGAAATATTATTTGGGAACAATCAGGGTAAGGGAGCAGAAATCTTTAGAAATATATTTTCTCTATCTCTCCCCCTTTCATATTATCTTTCCTTTTTTTCTAAATTCTAGCCTCCATTTGTTGCCTATCAAAATAGAATTCTCAGCCAGGCACGGTGGCTCACGCCTGCAATCCCAACACTTTGGGAGGCCAAGGAATGGCGGATCACTTGAGGACAGGGGCTCAAGACCAGCCTGGCCAACAGGGCAAAAGCCTGACTTTACTAAAAATATAAAAATTAGCCAGGTGAGTTGGCACGCACCTGCAATCCCAGCTACCCAGGAGGCTGAGGCATGAGAACCTCTTGAACTTAGGACATGGAGGTTGCAGTGAGCTGAGATCATGCCACTGCACTCTATCTTGGGCAACATAGTGAGACTCTGTCTCAAAAAAAAAAAAAAGGAATTCTCTTGATCTGCTCTGCAAATTCTGACAGTACCTATTTATACAATCCTATGGCACTCCCAGGAATAGAATATCATTTTACAGATGAGGAAACTGAGTCCCAGAATGGAGAAAGAACAACCACATGCTCACGTATTTTAATGAGGTCCCAAAGGCTTTTTCAGAAGGTAAATACTAGATTGCAAGCAAGTTCAAACATTTATAATGCCTTCTCTGAACTTTCTGCTATGGGCAAAGAAAAAGGTTGGAAAGTTTTTGAGAATGGCTGTAACATAATCAAAAGAGTGAAGAAGTTAAAGCTGATCTTAGTGAGAAGCTTGCATGAAAGGGGAGGACTGTTGGAGTAGCCCAAGCATGTACCAATAATAACTTCAGAATAGCTGGTAGTAGTTAGAACGTAAAGAAAGTGGCAGACACACAAAGAATTAATACATTTGACTTTGTGTACTCTTAGGGCAGTGGAAGGGATCAAGATAGTACTCAAATTTTATAACTAAGAAATTTGACAGAAATAAGAAAGTCAGAAGAAACCACTGCTTTGGAGGCGGGGATATCTGAGAGAGTGTGAAGAATAAGTAAGGATACAAACAATAATAAAACCTGCCCAGTCTAGTAACTCCAGCTCAATTGCAAAGTTGGTGATTAACTGACAGGAAATATGCCATTAGCCAGAGAACCATGACTGTGTTTCTTTTAAGCACTGACTTACAATTGATTGCATGACCTGTATCCCTGTGAGCCTGAAAAATCCTGGGCATCTTCAGGTATTTACACAACAATGTGTTCTAGAGCCCTCCCTGCCATGGAGTAACACATAGAAAAATGTATGATTCCAACTTTTCTGGACAACTGCACATGTCAGAATAATTTCAGTCACTGATCGGGGGAAGAAATAAGAGTGTGAACTTAGAATCCAGACTAGTTAAGTGTTTTTCTTCATGAACATCTGCCTCTCTGAGCCTCAATTTTCTCATCTGGTAATTTGGAATAACTATGTACTCTTTAGGGTTGGAAGAATTAAATGTGATAATGTGTATACATTGTTAGCACTGTACTCAGTCCAAAGTAGACACTCAATAAATGTTAGTTTCTATCCTTGCCCCCCCTTGACAGCCCAAGGGAAAGCAGTTCAATTTAAAATCTGAAGGATGAGAGTAAAAAAGTTATACATCACAATACAAGAAAACCACAAATCTCTTAGTCAAAAAATGATTTAAATTTGGCATTCAGCTATAATCCCTTAGAGATGGGAGTAACCCTCTATAGCCTAAGATTCTCAGGGTAATAAAGGATGGATGTGAGAGCTTGGAATCTTCATTTCCCACTATCTCAATCAGATGATCTGTTCAGTGATACGTTATTTTAAGGTGAGTCTTAATGAATGAAAGGTTTGTGGGATGGAAGTGAGGCTTTTCTAGGGGTGGAGAGCAACCAGAGTAAATCATGAGAGATGGAAAATGCTGGAGAAGGCTATGCCTTGCATGAGAATTTGTGTGAGTAAGAAGGGTGAACCAAGCCAAAGGCTTTGGAGCCTGCATAGATTAGAGTGGGCTCCAGTGCCAAGTGGGAGTCCAAGCTAGATTTGAAGAGGAAGATATGCTTTAACAGACAAACTTGTTTGTAGGCTCTCTGGCTCCTCCATGCAAAGGTATTGAAGGAAAGGAGAAAAGCCCTTAAGGAAGTCACAGATGTGTTGTAGGCAAAGTACAAGGGATATATCCATCATGATATTCCTGTTGGATTTTAACTTTTAGTCTATATCAAAATGAATCTTTATTCAGAAAATGCCACAGAAATTTCATTTTACATTAATATTGAAAGTTAAAAGAAGACAAGTATTGTGGTCATGGCCAAGTTTGGGATCTATCATTGGGGCAAACCATTTTGTCTTTCTGGGCTTCAGTTTCTTATTGGTACAATGAAGAGATTGGGACCATCACTGATTCTGGCTCTCATATTTTTTTTTATTATACTTTAAGTTCTAGGGTACATGTGCACAACGTGCAGGTTTGTTACATATGTATACATGTGCCATGTTGGTGTGCTGCACCCATTAACTCATCTTTTACATTGGATATATCTCCTAATGCTATCCCTCCCCCCGCCCCCCTCCCCACAATAGGCCCCAGTGTGTGATGTTCCCCTTCCTGTGTCCAAGTGATCTCATTGTTCAATTCCCACATATGAGTGAGAACATGCAGTGTTTGGTTTTCTGTTCTTGTGATAGTTTGCTGAGAATGATGGTTTCCAGCTGCATCCATGTCCCTACAAAGGACATGAACTCATCCTTTTTTATGGCTGCATAGTATTCCATGGTGTATATGTATCTGGTTCTCATATTTGAGAATTCTGAGAAACTTGGAAGAACTCTGTCCACCACAAACAGTCTGACTTCTCTGCAGCTCACACAAGATTCAGCCACTCTTTCTGGAACCCAAGGCCTTAACAACATTAGCCTATAACCCTCCTCCATACTGGCAAATTCACTCTCATATCCCCATTGGAAAAACTCAATTGAAAGTAAACAACTAATCAAAGTGAGTGGATCTTGGGGGTGTTCTATGTGGTTTCTTTAGTATGGTGGATGGCACATGAAAATACTTATCTTGTGAGTTTTGAACCCCATTTTGGGTGTTTCCCAAGCAGATTTTAAACCACAGTATTAAGTCAAAAAGAACTTTTCTTCCTCAAGAGAACAGCTTGCTCTCTGTTGTCCTCAGGACTGTATCTTTGGCTCCTCTGTATCCTCTAGGCAAGAGTTTGCCCTTAATATTACATTTGACAGCCCTCCAATAGTATTAGGATCAAGGAGTCTCAGCACTCCTGGCAGGCACAGCAGGCAGAATAAGCTACAGTCCTTTGTACTCAGATCCAGACCCTTTTCATCTTTCGCATACATTCACCCCCACATCCTTCCCCCTTTTCCTTCTCACTGGTAACCATCATTCATACCTCACACCCAAAACTCAGAAATGTTAAGAGGTTTGCCTTGGCCTTGCTTTCTAAAAATTGAGAATGCTGAAGAATGTTCCCAGATAAGTGACTTGCCTGATGAGAAGCCTTTTGCTTAGTGGAACCTAAACACATACTTTTTTTTTTTTTTTTTTTTTGCTACTATTTTGTTGAAGATTTTTGTGTTTATGTCCTTCAGGGATATTGGGGGATATTGGCCTATTGTTTTCATTTTATGCTGCATCTTTGCCAGGTTTTGGTGTCAGGGTGATTCTGACTTCCTAGAATGAGTTAGGGAGGAGTCTCTTCTCCTAAATTTTTTTTTTTTTTTTATTATACTTTAAGTTCTAGGGTACATGTGCATAACGTGCAGGTTTGTTACATATGTATACTTGTGCAATGTTGGTGTGCTGCACCCATCAACTCGTCAGCACCCATCAATTCATCATTTATATCAGGTATAACTCCCCAATGCAATCCCTCCCCCCCCCCTCCCCATGATAAGCCCAGTGTGTGATGTTCCCCTTCCCGAGTCCAAGTGATCTCATTGTTCAGTTCCCACCTATGAGTGAGAACATGCGGTGTTTGGTTTTCTCTTCTTGTGATAGTTTGCTAAGAATGATGGTTTCCAGCTGCATCCATGTCCCTACAAAGGACGCAAACTCATCCTTTTTGATGGCTGCATAGTATTCCATGGTGTATATGTGCCACATTTTCTTAATCCAGTCTGTCACAGATGGACATTTGGGTTGATTCCAAGTCTTTGCTATTGTGAATAGTGCTGCAATAAACATACGTGTGCACGTGTCTTTGTAGTAGAATACTTTATAATCCTTTGGGTATATACCCAGTAGTGGGATGGCTGGGTCATATGGTACATCTAGTTCTAGATCCTTGAGGAATCGCCATACTGTTTTCCATAATGGTTGAACTAGTTTACAATCCCACCAACAGTGTGAAAGTGTTCCTATTTCTCCACATCCTCTCCAACACTTGTTGTTTCCTGATTTTTTAATGATGGCCATTCTAACTGGTGTGAGATGGTATCTCATTGTGGTTTTGATTTGCATTTCTCTGATGGCGAGTGATGATGAGCATTTTTTCATGTGTCTGTTGGCTGTATGAATGTCTTCTTTTGAGAAATGTCTGTTCATATCCTTTGCCCACTTTTTGATGGGGTTGTTTGTTTCTTTCTTGTATATTTGTTTGAGTTCGAAAATTTTTGCAATCTACTCGTCTGACAAAGGGCTAATATCCAGAATCTAAACACATACTTTCTAAGCTCAAGTCTCACTTCAGTCAATTCACTTTAGAAGTCCATAGGCACAGGCCACAATGTGAACTACTCTGCACAGAAGTCCAGAGTATGGATGCTCAATATAAAATATACTCACTTCTGGGAATCTCTTCAAAGTTCATCTTCTGCTGGAGAAGGGGTAGCAGGGTGGGTAGTCATCTTCTTTGTAGTCACTAGGTTCCATGTGGAATAAATGGGACCTAGGAAGAAGATGTACTGTTGCTGACTGGTAGCACTCCTTCCTCCAACCCATAAGTGAAGCCCCCTTTTAATCATGCATAAGGCCTTCCCCCCACTGCCACCCAAATAGGGCTGGCAAGTGCATTCTCTGGTTGCAATCTATGGTCAGCTCTCTGCCCCAGGTACCCATAAAGTGCCTACTAACATCCACGTCACTCACTACTTGTTCTGTAGGAGACTCAGTCACGTGATCAGAGCTGGAAATTACTGATTTCAAAGGGATTAAGATGCCAGATGAGGAAATGTTATGCAAGAAACCCTATTAATGGGCATGATTAATCATCACATGGCATCTATTAAGAACTCAACAGTCCATGGAGAAACTTTGAGATGACTCCTGTCCTCTGTGAGTTTGTATCGCAGGCCGTCTATCCCAGAATGATTATTTAGATACCAAACAGAAACATGAAGGAATTATGCACAATCATTGTAGTATCCCCTTTAATCCAAACCCCAGTTGCTTTCTGTTATTCTTATTTTTTTATTTTTTATATCAGATCTTGTGTGGGAGAGGATCACAGGCTTGCCTATTCTGCTTTTCCCAGATGTTAAGTAAATCTACTCCAGATGGTCTTCTAAATATCTTTTCAGCTGGCAATGCAAAGCAAGTTTACTTTCACTCAATGAAACTGACATATCTATTTGGGCATGTTTTCTTGGCTCACAGAGAGGAGAATGGAACTACATAATTCACCAACAGGGAGATAAAGTTCAAATAAGGAACAAGATGAAAGAGGAAAATAGAAAAGGTATTACATGCATTGCCAGCTTCAGAGCCAAAGTTACACTTGACAAGTAGTCAGTAGTTGCCTCCTGAAGTGAGCTATTGGAGTACTTGGAATGCCTCAAGTAAGATATTGGGGTACCTGGTACCTCAAGTTGCCAAACAATACTTGATCAATCACTTACTGTTGTCTACAATTTGCCCCTATATTGTAAGTCTTTGATTCTAATTTTAAAACATACATCCTTCATGAAGGAGTTCACAATTTAAGCTGTTAACAGTCATGGACAGTCTAGTGTAAGAGTTTCATTTGGACTGAGAGACAATTTGTATTGGGAGAGAGGAAAAAGCATGAAGAACTGGGAAACTGGGGGCACCTTCTACTCAATAATTCCACAAATTAGCCAAGTACTCATCCTAATAATGCAGCTCCAAGGAGAGGAAGATTTGCAGAGGGTCAGCTCTTAATTAAAGGAAAATTTAAACAAACACAATTATGAGGAATGGAAGCCTCAGGGAAATATTAATTTGCTAAGGGTAAATTAAGGACTGAATGTGGGTGAATATTTGTCTTTACCTTGTTCCATAAAATTCACAGACTGACATCCATATGCAAATATAAAGGGGTTCTTGATCTTCCCATATCAAACTCTTCACACACAGAAGAGTTTCTGCATTAGCATCTCAAATTTAGACAATCACTATACTGATTTTGATGGAAAATAAAAGGGTTTAAATCAAGTTAAAACAAAAACAAACAACAAAATGTGGATTCAAATGTATTATAGGAGTCTTTCCAGGAATTATTTTTAAATGAAAGTATACTTTGTAATATGAATAATCATAACCTGAAGTACTGGCTCTGAGTTCAGATTTTTGTATATCAGGTTTCTGAAATATGGGAAAACATACCATGAAATAACTAAATTGGGCTCATCATCTTTCTCTTTCCTCTGCCTCTATTTTTTCTTTACTTCTGTCTCAGAAACCACCTTCACACTCCATATCTAGCTTCCCCATTGCTTTATTTGGCCACAGTATTGAAGGGAAATTTATTGGAAATTCCATGGAGACCAAAGACGTTGCAAGAAATGGAAAGAGTGGTTGGCATAAGTTTGGGTTTAAAGCCCAGGTAAGCACTAGAATAAGAGTAGAAGAGCAAATTTTGGTCAGGCACAGTGGCTCACACCTGTAATCCCAGCATTTTGGGAAGCCTAGGCAGGTGGATTGCTTAAGCCCAAGAGTTTCAGACCAGCCTGGGCAACATAGCAAGACCCCATCTCTAAAAATAAAAAGCAAATTTTATTCACCATTCACATGATTTTTGGATGAAGAATATTAATTTCATTAAAATGTCAAACTTTTATTCATGAAAATGTATCATAAACATTAAAAGTAAAATAAACTGGATTAAATATATGGCATATGTCAAGACACTTAATGTCAATATATAAAGGCTCTTATAAATCAATAAGAAAGACATTAACATCACTAAAAAGTTGAACAAAGGAAATAAACAGGCAGTACTCGAAATAATGAATAAACTTGGACAAAAAAATTTAAAAGTCACTAGCTTTACTAATAAAGAAATGCTAACAAAAAAAGAGAATCCTCTTTATTCACCTACCAAATGGGCAAATATATTGTTCAGTGCTGGCAAGGGGGCAGAGAGACAAATACTCTCATAACCTGCTTATAGGAACTTAAAGTGGGACAACCTTTCTGGAGGGCAATTTGGCAGTATGTATCCATAAACATGGCCTGAAACATGTCCATAAATGTTTGGCCCAGTATTCCTACTTTGAGACATTTATTCTATGAAAATAATTAGAGATGCTGTATGAGTGTTGTCAGCACAGCATTACTCATAATAAGGAGAGATTGGAAAAAATTGAAATGTTCATGTTGTAGAATAGTTAAATAAGTTACAATATATCTAAAGGTTGGAATACTATGTCATCATTAAAACTCATGCTTGAAAATGTTTAATAACAAGAAAATGTTCATAATATAATGCTAGATTTTTAAAAGACAGGACACATATACAGTCATGCACCACACAATGGCATTTTAGTCAATGACAGACCCCATATATGACAGTGGTCCCATAAAATTATAATACTATACTTTTACTGTGTCGTTTCTGTGCTTAGATATGTTTAGATACACAAATATTTAACATTGTGCTACAGTTGCCTACTGTATTAGTTCATTTTCATGCTGCTGATAAAGACATACCTGAAACTGGGAACAAAAAGAAATTTAATTGGACTTACAGTTCCACATGGCTGGGGGGGGCCTCAGAATTATGGCAGGAGGAAAAAGGCACTTCTTACATGGTGGCAGCAAGAAAAAATGAGGAGGAAGCAAAAGCAGAAACCTCTGATAAACCCATCAGATCTCTTGAGACTTATTCACTATCATGAGAATAGGATGAGAAAGACCAGCCCCCATGATCCAATTAACTCCCCCTGGGCCCCTCCCACAACACAGGGAAATTCTAGGAGGTAAAATTTAAGTTGAGATTTGGGTGGGGACACAGCCAAACCATATCATTCTGCCCCTGGCCCCTCCAAATCTCATGTCCTCACATTTCAAAACCAATCATGCCTTCCCAACAGTCCCCCAAAGTCTTAACTCATTTCAGCATTAATCCAAAAGTCCACAGTCCAAAGTCTCATCTGAGACAAGGCAAGTCCCTTCCACCTATGAACCTGTAAAATCAAAAGCAAGCTAGTTACTTCCTAGATACAATGAAGGTGCAGGTATTTTGTAAATACAGCCATTCTAAATGGGAGAGATTGGCCAAAACAAAGGGGCTACCGGGCCCATGCAAGTCGAAAATCCAGCAGGGCAGTCAAATTTTAAAGCTCAAAAATGATCTCCTTTGACTCAAGGTCACAATGATGCAAAAGGTGGGTTCCCATGGTCTTGGGCAGCTCCACCCCTGTGGCTTTGCAGGGTACAACCTCCCTCCCAGCTGCTTTCATGGGCTAGTATTTAGTGTCTGTGGCTTTTCCAGCTGCACGGTGCAAGCTGTCAGTGGATCTACCATTCTGGGGTCTGGAGGATGGAGCTTCTCTTCTCACAGCTCCATTAGGCAGTGCCCCAGTAGGGACACTGTGTGGGGGCTCTGACTCCACATTTCCCTTCTGCATTGCCCTAGCAGAGGTTCTCCATGAGGGCCCTGCCCCTGCAGCAAACTTTTGCCCAGGCATCCAGGCATTTCCATACATCTGAAATCTAGGCAAAGGTTTCGAAACCTTAATTCTTGACTTCTATGCAGCCACAGGCTCAACACCACATGGAAACTGCCAAGGTTTGGGGCTTCCATCCTCTGAAGCCACAGCCTGAGCTCCACGTTGGCCCCTTTTAGCCATGACTGGAGCAGCTAGGACACAGGGCACCAAGTCCCTGGGCTGCACATAGCAAAGGGACCCTGGGCCTGGCCCACAAAACCACTTTTTTCTTCCTGGGTCTCTGGGTCTGTGATGGGAGGGTCTGCCATAAAGGTCTCTGACATGGCCTGGAGACATTTTCCCCATGGTCTTGGGGATTAACATTAGACTCCTTGCTACTTATGCAAATTTCTGCAGCCCGGTTGAATTTATCCTCAAAAAATGTTTTTTTCTTGTCTACTGCATCATCAGGCTGCAAATTTCCTGAACTTTAATGCTCTGTTTCCCTTTAAAGATGGAATGCTTTTAACTGCACCCAAGTTTTAAATGCTTTGCTGCTTAGAAATTTCTTCTGCCAGATACCCTAAATCATCTCTCTCAAGTTCAAAGTTCCACAGATCTCTAGGGCAAGGGCGAAATGCCACCAGTCTCTTTGCTAAAACATAACAAGAGTCACCTTTGCTCCAGTTCCCAACAAGTTCCTCATCTCCATGTGAGACCACCTCAGCCTGGACCTTATTGTTCATCTCACTATCAGCATTTTTGTCAAAGCAATTCCACAAGTCTCTAGGAGGATCCAAACTTTCCCACATTTTCCTGTCTTCTTCTGAGCCCTCCAAACTGTTCCAGCCTCTGCCTGTTACCCAGTTTCAAAGTCGCTTCCACATTTTTGGGTATCTTTTCAGCAATGCCCCACTCTACTGGCACCAATTTACTGTATTTAGTTCGTTTTCATGCTGCTAATAAAGACATACCCAAAAATGGGAACAAAAAGACGTTTAATATGGTCATACAGTTCCACATGGCTGGGGAGTTCTCAGAATCATGGCAGGAGGCAAAAGGCACTTCTTACATGGCAGCGGCAAGGAAAAATGAGGAGGAAGCAAAAGCAAAAAACCCTGATAAATCCATCAGATCTTGTGAAACTTATTCAGTATCACAAGAATAGCACATGAAAGCCCAACCTTCATGATTCAATTACCTCCCTCTGGGCCCCTCCAACAACACAGGGGAATTCTGGGAGATATAATTCAAATTGAGGTTTGGGTGGGGATACAGCCAAACCATATCACCTACAGTATTCAGTACAGTAGCATGCTGTACGGGTTTGTATCCTAGGAGCAATAGGCTATGCCATATAGCCTAGGTGTGTAGGAGGCTACACACCTATACCATGTAGGTTTGTGGAATACACTCTATGATGTTTGCACAGTGACAAAATCACCTAACAACGCATTTCTCAGAACGTATCCCCATCGTTAAGTGATCCACAACTGCATTATTATCATTTTGCTAAAATAAAAAGTGTGAAGTCTATTTATATAAAATAGAATGGAAAGAGGGATAAAGTCACTTATGCTTTTTCTTTTAATTTTAGTACTTTCTATGTTTTTCCAAATGTCCAAACTGAACACATTAATTTTATACTTAGAGAGAAATATGCAGATGCTACCTCAGAAGAGGAAAGACATTTGTAAAGTGCTTTGAGTACATCTGGGTCTGCTTCCCACATACTGTACTCAAGGTTTCCAGATTCTTCATCTACCACAGGAAGAAGCCATTTGTAACCCTGGCCTGAGCCCTCCCTTCTTGCCTCTGTGTCTTTATTTGCTGATGTCTAGGTGGTATATAGTCCTTCTTGAAATATGCCTTTCTCACCTAGAACCTTTCTGCTGGTCATGAAGAACACCTCAGGAAAAAAAAAAAAAAAGGCCTGCTTTAATATGCCACATTTGTATTGGGTAGCCCTTAGAATAGGTCAGTGATTCTCCACTCTGGCTGTACATGAGAATCCCCCAGGGAGATTAAAATAAAACAAAACAAAGCCCAGGAATCACTTTGAGAGATCATGATTTTATTGCTCCAGAGTAAGACTTGGTCATCCGTTTTTCATACTTCCTAGGGTGACTGTAATGTGTGACCAGCATTGAAAGCCACAGAGGTAGGTGAACACACAGAAAAAGAAAGAAATGCTTTGTTCAGCTGATTTCAGTTGAGTAACATAGACAGGAATGGACACTAACCTTCTGGGGACCTGTCTCACTATTGTCTTCCCACTCCACTGGTCCCTGAGATACCCCATATCTACCAGCTGTTCATTTGTTAAACTCATAAGATCATCAAGCACATCACTGACTTTCAAATTCATCATCTGAATGACCCCATAAGATGGGCAGATTCAAAAACAATGTTCAACATTCTCTTCTGTTTTCCTTCTAAACTCATTCATGTTAAGGTCACTGCTAAAATGTACATGTGTTTGCTGAAAGGATAACACATTATGCCATTAGCTATTTTAATGCTGGCACCTGGAAAAGGGAAGGGTGCTGAGGGAATTGAGCATAGGATAGGAAAGTTTTAATATGGGGAAAGAGGAAGAAAAAGCCTGGGATTGGTAGTGATAGGCGTACTCAAGGTACTGGGGAGACAGGGAAGCAAACATCAGGATGTTGTATGACATCAAAAAGAGAAGAGAAAAGGACATGAGGAATTAAGTTCTGTCCACACCAAAATGTTGCTAAGGATCATCTTAAAATGAGAGCTATAAAGCAAGTTGGACATGATGCACTTGAAAGACCACTAAATTGGAAGCCAAGAGACTTGCTTACAGGGTCAATACTAGGGCAAGGTAAGTGAGGCTGCACTTGTGCAACCCTCAGAAAGTGCCTTCTTGAATTTTTACCCTAGGTGCTTCACCTGCCTCACGTTAGCTCCAACTCTGCTTGCTTAGATTCCAGTCTCGCTTCTGATTCTAAACTAACTGTGGGATATTTGGCAAGTCACTTCCCCTGTCTAAGCACCGCCCCTCAAACCTGAGAAGCTCCACTTTTACCTGTCTTAGATATTGGGCTTCCATAAAAATTTCATTTGAAAAGAGTTACAGAGCTTTAAAAATTGTATCCTACTTCTCTGAGTCATCTGTAAGAGTACCAGCCTATAAGACTGTGGTTCTATGTCTAATAATTGTAAGCTACAGGAGTTTTCATGGGCCACTTTAAGCCTCTCTTTATCAACCTGAAAATATTGACAAGGTAATTTCTAGCACAGGCCACTGGAAAAGTATTGAATTACCCTCTGGGAAAGACCATCTTGCCTCTCTAGAACATTTCGAGAGGGTCAGTAAACCTGCTTGGGGCTTTGTGGCAAACCCTCTGAGAATCACAGCCAGGCACAAATTGCTATAAATGTCAACACTCATGAGAAGCCAGTTCATCAATATCAGCAACTCCCATCATTTTGGGGACTGTTAAAAGACCCCGTCAGAAGTACAAATGATGTGGGTCTGAGAGATCTGGTACAGATTCACAGCTGACAGCAGGTGGTGATAGTCCCTGCTGGAAGATGCACAACAGGAACAAAATTATCCTCAACTATATTTCCTTGGTTATCTTTATTATGAACTTCCATATGTCAATATCCTATTTATTGTTCTTCTGTGTCTTCAGATCAAATACTAAATGTGTTCGGCATGGAGTGGTTTTTCACTTGTTTATACATTGAACAAAATTCTGGCCTTCTTTCCCCTGTGAAAATGATTTTGACAATTATATATTTGAGATCTTTTTGTATCTGATGCTATCCCTGTCATGAGATCAACGTTATAGTCACAGATGAACCCCCCAGAAACAAATTGAAATAGAGATTCACATGCAAGAAGTCTATTGGCTGGTACTCTCATTATCAACAATTGTGGGAAGAAGAGAAGGACGCAGGTTTGGGCACAAAGAGAAAATGAGCTATGGTGCAGTCATAACAAAGCCTCAGCTCCCTTCAGGGAGCTCTGAAGTTAGGATGACTCACCTTTAGAGTTACCTCGCCGGGGGTATGAGGGTTGTGCCTTTCTATCCTGTGGCAATCAGTCATTGGATGCAGGATACCCCAGGAAGGGGTCATAACCTTAAGCTGCAACTTTTCCAACAACTGAAGGAGTAAGTTCTATGGTGCTGAAGGAGGATCTGGGTGGTACAGCACAGCATCCACCACACTACCCTTTACCATCAATGTCACACCTTATTTGCCAAGAGTAGCCCAATCACCACTCCAGTAGGATTAAATTGGTCATAGCTGCAGCCCAGTTCTTCATCCATAATTTCCTTCTCACTCCTTGCCACAAACTATGTTATATTAGTATAATGCAGATGACAATCTAGCATCCACCCACTTACCTATATGGTAACTACCATTCTTTAAAATGAGGAAGAAGAGGACAGTGGATAGCAACAGCAGTCTGGAATCAGAATGAGAGATTTTGCTGTTCAAATAAAAGTAGTTTTTAGTGTTGCAAAATTGAGCACGTTAAAGCTCACAGAGAGTGGATGACAATTCTGAAGCTGCTAAAACAGCAGGCTTATTTTTACAAAGTCAAGGGTTTGTTATGTACCTCCCCTCCTACAAGCACCAATGCCTGTTTTTTTCTCTGCATCCTGAGTCAAATTTTTCTTTTCTTCTCCCTCAAGTGCATATTTACTCTGTTTGGTCAGCTTCATCAGGAAACAGTCAAACTACAATAAATTAGGTATGAAAACAAATAAAAGTTTTTCTTGGGCTGCTCAGTGACAGGTACTGAGCTGAGGTGACCATTCCCCCCAGGGTTCTATAGTACACAGTCACATGCTTAAGCAAACACAGAGAAAGTCTGCATGGTAAAAGACACTGCAATATTCAGCCACAGTTCTGACTTGCTCAAAAAATGTGAGCAAGGCTCAGAGCCCAGGAGGCTCCAGACATGCTCTCATTAAAAAGCAGTGTGCTTTTTCTACTTAATTTTTGAATAGGTAATACATTCACATGGTTCAAAGAACAAAAGTATAAAAAGATCTGTAAGTCACTGTTTAGTAAAATGCCTCTCATTTGTGGCAGTGTGAAGCCTACAAAGGAGCTCTCATCTATCATCTATGTCTTCCAGAAGCGTATGTTCTGAGAGGACAGCATGAGTTGTACTTCTTTTTAATCTTTATTGTTATTGTACTTACAGAAAATAATACCTGCTTCTTGTAAAAGGGCCAAATTTTACATAAATAAATGACAGTGAAAATAAAAGGCCTTGGTAATCCTACATCTCAGAGATAACTGCCAATTCCTTCAGATTTTTTCCATACATATGGAAACATATAGTTTCTTCACAAAATAGAATTATAACATAAATGCTATTTTACAGCTTGTTTTTTCTATTACTACCTATTACACAATATATTATATATACTGCCCAAATCTTTTCTTGTTAGTGTATACAGATTCAGCTATCTTTCAAACAATAGCATAGTATTCTATGTGTATTTACTATAATTTCTTTATCCAGTTTTATTTAAAAATTTTAAATGTCTGTGATATAATTCTTTAAACCCATTTCTCCATTGCTTATAATTAATTTATCGTGAATTTAAATCTACTCATTTCTGGAGAAATTAATGAGAAGTCAGTAAAGGAACTTTCATGGGCAAAGAAGATAATCCAGAAACGTCTGCAGGTGTAGTCAGATGTGCCTGTTAAATGGACAGACAAGTGTGGCTGCCTGGAGTACTGAATAAGTGAGTGAGGCCATTTTCCAGATTTGAATGAATTTGAAAATAGGGGAGAAGTGGGGACTGGAATAGGGTGAGGGATTAAACAAAGGGAGATAAAAGCAGGTTGGAATGGAATAAATCTTGACACATGGATGGTGAGTCTTTCCAGACGAAAGATTTTTATGGAGAGAACTGACATGTTTTAGTTGAATCCAAGCTTGATACTAATTAACAATATAATTTGGGTATTTAAAAATATTGGCAAAGGCTGCTAAAATAACAACGCACATCAAAGCAAGCAATAATTTCATTGTCATCCACACTGATCAGATCACACTGGAATTATTAGGACCAATAAAATATTGACAGATATCCATAGGATAGAGTGAACAGCGAGGGAACTTGTCATCATGCCATAAAAGTAACAGTGGAAGGACTGGGACGTCTTTAGCCTGAGGAAAAGAATGTTAAGGGGAAACATGCTAACTGCCTTCAAAAATGTGAAGGACTGACACATGCAAAAGGGGTTAAATTTGCTCTGTGTCATCCTAAATGGTGGAATAAAACCAATGAGTAGAGATTACGAGAAGGCTTATTTTGATTCAACACATGAACAGCTGTATTCTGCTAAAGGGCCTTTTAAAAAGTTTACTTTAAATATATTAAAGACTCTGTCCACTTTCATTAACATTATTATTTAGCCAATGTTTTCTTCATAAATAGTACAAAAATAAAATTCAACTCAGTCTTTGATGAAGTTTCATAAATTCTTAATTAGTGAGATTCAAAATAATGAGGCTTTATCGTACACTGCTTAAGAAAGATTTTCAATTGTCTTAATCTCTTTCTTCCTATGTTTATTTCTCAATCCCATGCCTTGGCCTACCATGTCCCCTCAACTCCCACTGAAGCAGAAAGCACATCAACAACCCACATGAAAATGTAAATCTGAGAAATAAATATGCGTGGTTGGTTTAAAAAGAGAAAAAATTAACATTTAAAGCAATGGTAATTTACTCTGATCTGTAATTTTGAGCTCCTGTGCTGAAATTGCTCATTTGGAAATTACCAAGTGCTTGGGTCTCATTTGTGATCTTCTTCCTGCATACACCCAGCACACAAAGGACTCATAATGACCGGCTGAGTCACTGCTGCCATCTCCCTGAAGCGTGCTCTTCAAATGTCAATACCATTTTCTATGGTACAATGAAGAAAATTCCGAACTGTAGCCTGCTTACACTAAAGGGTGAGCCCGAAACAGCACAGAACCTGGAATATGCTCAAAGGACATTGCAATCCTCTCCCATTCTCTTCTCCTCCAGTCATCAAATTGCTATGGCATGGATCATTTTGGCTTTGCAAATCATTCCCATCACCCACTCCCATTAGTCATTACTTGAATATAAATGAAAAACTATTTAGGTTTATGGGATGAAATGAGCTGCTTTTGGCAATATCCCAATAAAATTATATCTATAGTTGAAGTTATACTCAGATATGGATTCAAACCAGAAGCAAAACTATGGACACAATATAATATTAGAGACATGAATACTCTAAAAGACCAGCATGTAGAAAACTCTTGTGCTATTCTTATGAATCATACTTTAGATATTTTGTTCTTCCCAACTTCTTAAACCCTAACTCCAAAAAGGCTACCCAAAACTCAAGCATCAGATCTTTTCTCTTTTTCTCATTCAGCATAGATCCAAGGTAGTAGCTAACAGTTATCTAATGTAAATTAGCTAAAAAGGAACTATGAATTCCTGGTAAATTTAATTGAGAAAGGGAAAGAATTCAGGAAAACTTAATATGACTGAACTTTTTCCATAATGTTGTGATCAAGAGCTCACGAGTATGATATCTTTGTTATAGACTGTCTTTTTCAGGTTTTCATAAAATTATTTTACTTAGGAGACATAATTTACGTTGTTGGATAGTCCCTTCTATGTAAGGAGAAGACATATTATAATAAGGCTCTATCTCTACTGAAATTATTTCTAATTTGCCAGAATGCTTATATAGAAGATGAAATAAATGAGCTTCAACTGCAGTAAGGAAATTGCAGGCAGTTGTAAGAAGTTCTTGATTTTATTCCATAGATATTTTGATAATGCATGTCAGTAAAAACAATTAGATAATATAATTCAGCTATGAGCTCTCATGTAGCCACTTGATGCCTGGTGCCCAAAAGTTGTAGAATCTTCTTTCCTTTACAACAAAATGAAAGTGCGAACTGTCTGGAGGGTTAAGGCTGAGGTTATGAGTAAGCCTGCTTTCCATAATGGATAAGGTTCAAAGGCACCTGATGGACTGTGAATAGAAATTCAGTAGAACCTTTAATACCTACAGAAAGATTTTTAAATCATTGAAGCTGTTTTTCCTTCCTTCAGGATTTTCCATCCTCCAAGCGATTATGGAAGCAGCCGTGCAAAACAACTGGCAAGTGACAGCAAGGTCTGTAGGAAACATAAAAGACGTCCAAGAATTCAGGCGCATCATTGAAGAAATGGACAGGAGGCAGGAAAAGCGATACCTGATTGACTGCGAAGTCGAAAGGATTAACACAATTTTGGAACAGGTACGTTTGAGATTTATCACCTCCAGCCAACATGTTAAATTATCAACCTGAGGCAGCTCCCATATCTGCTAATAAATTAAGTAGCCAACAGACTAAACGTGCCAACAGTTTTTGATAGTCTCTTTAATCTTTTTTTCCTCCCCGGTGGCTGCAGGGAAAAAAAAAAAGAAAGAAAGAAAAGAGAAGAAAATCTAAGCTGTTTGAAAATTGCATTCCATGATTAATCTGGAAGTATTTGCAATTTAATGCTACCTATCAGATAAACATACCCCTCCACACCTCTGTTTCATAGACGACTGACTTTCAAAGTAATCCCCTTCCTTTCCCATACCTTCTTCCCAACAGGGAACAGACAAGGGACTGCAGTGCAGAAGGATAGGGTTTTTGTTTCAGGAGCCTCATTGCTGGAATATGTACTATTTCCAGACCCTTCTAAAGATCACCACCCATTCTTCATGACTATGGATAGACAGACTGTCAGGACAGTACTCACCAAGTTTTGAATTTGTCTATGTTTTTTCAGATTATCCCTCTGGATACAGAAACAGAGAGAGAGAGAGAACAATTTAAGACTACTTTTTTCCATTTTATAACTTTTTAATTCATTCACTCCACAAAAATTCATTTAAGACCCATTACATGCTGACAATGTGGGCAACAACAAGTTATCACTGTCCCTTAATTTCTCAAAGGAGAAATAAGATCTTATGTTACTTTAAAATAACCTAATTTTTTTTGAGACAAAGCAAGACTCAAAAAAAATTAGGTTATTTTAAAGGCCAACATGGTGAAACCCCATCTCTATTAAAAATTAAAAATACAAAAATTAGCTGGGCATGGTGGCAGGCACCTGTGATCCCAGCTACTCAGGGGACTGAGGCATGAGAATCGCTTGAACCCGGGACGCAGAGGTTGCAGTGAGCTATGATTGCACCACTGCACTCCAGCCTGGGCAACAGAGCGAGACCATTTTTAAATAAGAAGTGGCATATGAGAAAAATGTTTATGCTTTTAAAAATAGAATTCAATGGGCCAAAATATATTCATTATTAAGCTTGGATATTTAAATTTAAGACTAAAAAATATTAGAAGAAATGTTTCACCCTAAACCAGATGTGCTCGGGTAGAGTCAAGCTGAAATGTGAAGAAAGTTTATTACTTTCCTTAGAAGTTTCAATTTGCCAGTTAATAACAAAGTGCCCACACTGCCATAAACAAAACTGTAAGGGAAACATTTCCATTCTAATTCAATCCCAGTGTACCTAGAGGCCAAAACAGCTTCAGAGATTGAAATTATAGTGAGCAGCTATTGCCTGGGAGAGCTGTTTTATAGCAAATTAAATATTAATAATTTGTCAGATATGCCCCCATAAGAAAAGAAATGCAAAAAAAAAAAGGTGACAAAAGGAAAGAGAAGGGAAGAGAAGGAAGGAAGGGAGAAAAGGACAAACGGAGAAAGGGAAGGAGGGAAATTGCTGACTCTATATCGTAGAAATACAAAGTGTCCCCTTGTTAAGATCAGCATTACCCTCTAGTGAATCATACTTCACAGAAAATCTAGAGCACTAGCCTGGTTAAATCAAGTTTCTCAACTAACATTCTCCTGAGCTACACAAATGATCTACCTGCCCCTTCCCCCCCACTACAACACCCCCACCACAAAAAAAAAAAAAAAAACCTTCCTTTGATTTTCTTAGATCTTGAAAGTGAAGAATCAGGTCAGTGATGTTGGTGTATGTACTACATGCCCTCTAAAATTTTATACCAAAATAGCCTTTTAGTGGGTGACCTACTTAATAGCCCAAAGCAGAAGAACATCCTCCTTGTCATACTTTGTTTTTCTTCTTTTGTACTAGTGACTTTGGCTTCTTAGATATCTTATATTCTGTTAAAGTCTTTTGGATTTTATAGATCTTTTTACTGCAGTCTGGGATTTTTCAGCATTATGTAATAGAAAAGCAGTGGGTAGAGCTCTAAATTCTATATAATTGTGGGACCTTGGGCACTTAAATATCTATGCCTCAGTTTTCTCATCTATATAATGGAGAAGATAAAATTTTCTCTACATCACGATTGGTATAATTGCTTTAAAAAGTATAAAATGCTACAGAAAAAAAATCATTATTACTAGATACTTTCAGGAAAACTAAACTAGCATCATTCAAAAACTCTATTCTCTTTTCATGTCATACTTCTCCACCTTCCTTTCTTCTATATGCATATTCATAGTATCCTTTAAAATACTTTCTACACAATTTTTCAGGAAACATTGTTCAAAGAAAAGTTTTAGCAACATCTAGGTAAGGATAGAGAGTTACTTTCATTTATTATTTTTCCCTCTTTCAAAAAATTGTCATAAAACCATCAACTCATGATTGTTTTTTCTGCCATTTAAGGTGTTCTTACGAGGTCATAAATTCTATGAGGGAAGGACTAGATTTATCTTGTCCACTATTATATCTCCAGTGTCCAACAGAGTAACTGGCACATGATGTTGGATGAATCAATGGATAGATGGATACTGAACAAGTACATTTCAGAAGTTCCACTGCAATTCTGTTGTATTTCCATCCAGAGGCACAAAAGTACCTACTGTTACATGATGTGATTATTATTAAGGTACACATTATCTCAAAGGTGTGACTTTCTGCTCAAGCTTGTTTCAATGATATAGTGAATTTGCCATAATTTATTTAATGAAAATAAATTTTCATTAAACAAATTATTTAAATTAAGCAACAACTTCAACATGATATTTCTTTATAGAAAATGTTTTTTAAAGACATCGAATACTAAAATACAGAGATATCAATCACCTTTCTCATTGGTTCCTAACCAGTCTTTTGATAAATTTATCATAGTTCACTATACAACTCCTGATTGGAATGATAGCATTTATAACTCAATCAGTATTAAGTTCTCCCTAGAGATGCTCCCATCCTCCAAGAGTGTATTCAGCTCTGTTTGAGATCATTTTTGTGGAAGGAAATTTCTACAGTCTCCCACAAAATGATATTTCATACCACTATCTGAGGTAGAAGAACCTGTTACACCACTGTAACACTGTTTCCTACAGATCAGATTTTGGCATAAATTAAGTTTATATTGTACTCTATATCCAATGAGTGTTAATAAAAACGCTTCGATGTGGTGCAATTTTAAAATATAAGCAGGTCTTCAACATAGTATTATATAGCATAACCTCCTCATGTCATGATATAAGTTCTGGTTTTCCCTGTGAATATTCAAACACATAAGGTAAATCAAAATTCTTTCAATATTTTTTCCCCAAAGCTCTTTTTTTAAAACTGTTTCAACCCTTGATATTACATTAAGGGAAAAATTCAATTAGATATCAATCAGTCATTCACATCTCTATTTAACAGTTAATCTACAAGAGAAGCATTCTAAATTTATAGATATAAGAATTAACATAGAAAAGGACAGCACTGGAGAGAGATGAAACCATGAAGGGTTGGTAGGGCACATAGAGAATATTTAGAGACTGTATATCCTGACTTTAAGATTTAAGAACACTTTCCATAAGAAGGTTTAGGTGTACAAGGGTGAATGAACCACTGGCCTGACCCAATATAGCATTCCCATTACTGTGCTGTGCTTATGAAGCTCTCCTCACTGGTGGACCACTACCTTACTCAATTCAATGACCAATCTAAACATTAATTTTTGAAAAGGTTGCCTCTCTGGGAGTTATCTATTTGTTACTGAAGAGATCCTCCATCACAGTAATATATACCTTATAGCTTTGTTGCACCTTTAATGTCTATTCAGAGAAGCAGCATAATAGTGTTTCAGAGCATGGACTCTGGAGCCAGTCTGCATGGATTCTGTCACTTACTATCTTTGTGACCCAAGGCAAGTTATTTAATTCTCTGTGCCTCCATTTTTTCATAGAAAAATGAGAGTGATAACTGTACTATGATGAGTTAATATATGCAAACCATTTAGAAAGGTGCCTGACACATAGTGTTTATATAGAGCTTTGATGCCAACACAAAGTGTTTTCCCATAGATAATCTGATTTGACACTCACTGTAAGAGGCAGGCAGAGCAGACAGGTTTTATCCCAAATTTACAGATGATAAATTGAAACTTGTAGACATTTATATGACTTGTTTAAATGTAACCCTCTGCTCAATCCTAGTAAGTGGCGGAGCAAGGATAAAACTCAAGTCTTCTGATTCCTCATACAGTTCTCTTGCCCCTACACTGCACCATCTCTTTTAATTTGTAAGTTGCTCTTTAAATAAATATTTAGCCAATGCCAAAACTTGGATTTGGCCTGCTTATCAGGTTAAATCTTAAAACAGTTGCAAAGCAATTAGAGAAGATCCAAAGAAAAGCAGCAAAAATATGATTAAAGTGTTAGAAAATGGGTCCTGTGAGGAAAAGCTAAGTGAGTTGGGGTTGTTTAGCCTGGTGAAACAGAGCCAAGAGGCAGTTTAATCACCTTCTCAAGTATAAAGAGTTATCATAAAAAGGGCACTGAGCAACTGTTCTGCATGCCTAAGGACAGTACCAGAGCAAATGAGCTTAACTAGACTAAAGAGAGAGTCAGTATTAGAAACGAATCATTATAAAACAGAGAGGAAATGAAGACAGTAAAATCTCACCAGTTCAGGCTATATGAAGGTGAAGCCATACTGAATTAGTGAAAAGTCAGATCTAGATCTGTCTTAACATTGTTTTCAATAATATACAAATATTCCAAATTAATCCTGTGTGTTGACAAGTAAATATCCTTATAGAAGACTTACTTAATAAATAAAGTATTTTCTAATTTGTCTATTCGTTATATAGCTAAAAGCCTGTCCCCTTAAAAAGATTTACACATTTCCCCTTCAGTTTTAACTGTGTTTCTCTTTATTCCATAGAAAATTTACAGATAAGTCTCAGCATATCCTCTGCCTAAATTATAGCATGCACTAATTTAGTGGGGCCCAAACCAATATGTTTCAATGTTCTACCTCAAATATTATATAAGGTATATATTATATTCAATATTTCACCTTGAGATATTCCAGGCTAAAATCACTTCATCATGGATGATGTGAAGGTAGCATTTCTTAAGGACAGATTCCTGAAGCAGGTCAATCCTTCAGGTAGATTTCATTTCAGAAACCCTGGCTGTCACTTTGAAGATGGTAGTTTTAAGAAATGAAAGTAAGTCAGTTTCCTAAATAAAACAGTATAAGCAAGCAAGATGAACAACATTAGGGGCCCTTCAAAAGTATGAGACTGTAACTCAAAGGGGAGAGTGCTCACATTTCAAAATATGTCTAGAAATTGTGGTCAATTGAGCACTGTTGCCTACAGCTGGACCTAGGACAAGTGAAGCAAAAATGTTATAGCTACATGCTTGCTCCCTGCCTCACCCTCACTCAGCAGATAGTTGTGCTGCCCAGTTCCTCTCCACTTTGTTGGTCCCTTTTTATTCCAGCCCTTACTCTCAATGTTCCTTGTAGAACATTGAGCTGACTTACCAATCCAAAAGACAGTTTGGGTTAGCAATTATTTCTTCTTGGAATATTTTGTTTGCCATATAGTTGAGTAAATACAAGCTTGGAAATGAAATAGACATGATTTCTAATTTTAGCTCCCTGATTTCCTTGTTGTGTGACAACGGGGGCAGTGACAATTTCTTTGGGGCTCATGTTTCTCAGCTTAAAAGATTGTTCCGCTACCTTCCTTTCATGGTTGTTGTGAGGATCAAATAAGATTATATGTGGAAAGCACTTGGTACAGTGCTTGGCACTCAGCAGGTACTCAGTAACTGATGACCATAGCTATTTGCTCATGAGTGGTGAGTTTCTGTGTTCATGAAAATGAATTATGTGAGAACTATTGCTAAAGAACAGTGTCCTTGTGGCTTCCCCAAGGTATCAGTTAAATCTAAGGTCATATCATGAGAGCAAAGTCTGAGAATTGGGCTATACTCAGGTCTCACAAATATAAGTTTAGCATGTTAGAAGACCTCTCTGGTTTGTTTGTTTGTTTTTCCTGTGATATAACACTGGGTAACACATGTTGATTGATAAGCTCAAGAACTATTTGAGGATTAACTAGATTTTTCAGCATCACTGAAAATAATTAAAGGCATTAAAACCTTGAACCACATATGCTAACTGGGCATTTTTAATAACAAATATATATGTACTGAGTGCTTACTATGTTTCAGATATTATTTTAAGCAATGTATGTGTCTATATGTGTATGCTTATATATCTCATGAGTTAATCCTCATATTATCCCTGTAGGTAGATGGAGATATTATTTCCATTTTACAGATGGGGAAATTGAGACTTAGAGTTCATGCAACTAATAATTGATAGAGATGTAACTGGAACCCAGGGAGGTTGACACCAGGTACTCTTAATCACTACTCTGATTGGCTTTGCATCTGACAGAATTTTCCAATCAGAATACATTCAACCAAAAGTTATAAGACTTCTTGATACCCTCATATCTTTTACCTTATTCCATAGTATTCCCTTTCATCCTATCCAAAGTCTGAAAAAGAAGATGGTCAGGAGCCATGGTTAATATAAATTATAAATTTGGAGGGACAGGGATACAGAAGTAAATTACTCAAATTTTTCTTCCTCTTCTCCACACCTACTGCCACAACTTACCCTGAAGCACTAAGTCTGATCAGAGTCTTCAATGCTAGAGTTTATCTAAAACATTTTCTATACTTAGGATTCTAAAGTTCTTCTAGAGACCTGTTTTCAGAGACATGGTTGTAAGCAGAGAGTCAAACAGTCTTCCACCACTACATAGTAGTGACTCTATACTTCACTTAGGTCTGTGTCCTCCATGACATTCAAATTATATGATGGGTTGGGTACTAGATGACAGACAGTATGGCTCTACTGGAGCCACCCTAAAGCAAATCAGGATGTCATTTCTTTACCAGCCTGTGTCTAGTGGTGGGCTGGCTGAGAAGTCTTTCAGCATCTTCAAAAGACAAACACAAGTAAAGGATATGACAGATGTTATTACCTGGATTTCAGAGGTCAATCTGAGATCATGCCCCCATGAGAGAAACAAAGAGTGTACAGAAAGTGATCTCTTGGAGTAGATGAGTAATTGCTTAGCTACCTAAGAAATCACTGAATATTCAGGAGGTAATTCATAAAGAAGAAGGAAGGCAAATGGGATCAGACCTCCAGGGTGGGCATTGTAATTTACATGAAAACTGCCCCAGACAAGAGCCAGCCAACTGTTCTGAGGTTAAGCATCACACAAGGGTTTATATTCAGAATACTATACTAGGCACCATTAGGAGAAACAAAAGTTCTTTCTATTTGTAATAGCCCTTAGCAATGTGATTCAAGTCAGAGAGCAGTATCTTGACAAATGAAAAATAATATAACAAAAACTAGGTATGTAAATGCTGGTAGACTGAAAGAAATTAGAAAAGCCTAGAACTTAGTTTTGCATGTGATTGAACCATTCATGAAATATAAGGTGAAAGTATTCTTAGTACCTCGAATATCTCTCCATCTTCTTCTCCCAAGTGCATATTAAGGACTATATGTAAAAGAGGATACCCCATTCCTCTTTGCTTTCCCTGCTTCCCAATTTCCTAATGGCAAGCTTCCAGAGTAGATCAATACATGGCCAAACAACCCACTGGCCTTCCTTCATCTCTTACTGTATTTTAGTAGGTTGTTACCTTCTTTCCCCTGCCTCCAGCCATTCCAGGTGTCTCTCTGTAAGTTGGCTGCCTTATTCTTCATTTTCAAGGACACTTTTTGTTATCTAACCAATCATGGTGTCCAAATCGTGGTCACTATTTCTTAATCTAATGACATGGCAATTTGATGCTATTACTTAACACTTATTGGGCTACCTGGATTAATATATTTAAGCAATAATGCACCCAAAACTACAGAATGGTGTCCCAAAAGCAAAACCTATAGTTGGATTTCTTAAAGATGTTTATTGGAAACATGGTTTATCTTAAGTCTAACCTAATATCTCTAGGCCCTAAGCAAGTGAGACTCTACTTGCGGTAAAAGCCTTCAACAACATATGTTAGGTGACTTTGACACTCACTGACAGCCTTAAATAAACTTGTTCTATAAATGCAAAGGTACTTATCCTAGGAGTTAGTAGCAGACATCAGTATTCTATATTTAGGAATTTTATCTTCAGCTTATTAAAAAAGATGGCCCAATTCTCTGGTCATACCTCACACTAGACTGGCTAGACTGGCTTTGTGACTGTTTAGAAGTAAATCCCCTCTGGGAAAACAAAGAAAAAAACTCATTCAATATCATTACTTTGAAACAGCAAGACTCTTGTTTATTTCAGATGATAGAAGCTTTAGTGTCAAAAAGGAAATGTTCTACTTAATCAACAGTTCCCTCCTCCCATTAAACAAAAATCTGATAAATGTTTGATTATTTCTTGTGAGGTTTGGGGGTTTTATTTTTAAAATAAACACAAATTCAAATTAATTTCCATTAGGGAACTTTTTGAGAGTCCTTGGGATGACTGAAGACACCTTGGGGTTTTGTAAAGCAGAGTACAGAAGCCTTGAAGCAGGAGAGCTGGATTCTAGCCCCAAGCTGTATGAATTCAAAAAATCAGTCTCTCTACATCTCCATTTCCTGAACTGTAAAAC
Organism: Colobus angolensis palliatus; assembly: GCF_000951035.1. Taxonomy (NCBI): domain Eukaryota; kingdom Metazoa; phylum Chordata; class Mammalia; order Primates; family Cercopithecidae; genus Colobus; species Colobus angolensis. Next base: position 512,171 of record NW_012119377.1, on the reverse strand, counting down.
GAATGTGTGGCATATGATGGTCTTTTCCAGCTCCATCAGGCTATGGTTCCCACAGCTGTGAAAAACAAGGTAGGAAATCTAGTTCAAAAAATATTGATTGATTCCCAACCCATTTTGCCACACTCAATGCTAGGGTGAGGAGAAAAGGACATGTCTTCCCTGCTGAAGAAGATTGCAATCTAGTAGGGCAATTTGTCAATGCAATAATTCTAGAAGTCAGAATATGATAAATATCTAAAAATGTGTGAATCAACTTTCCTGCTTTCTCAGGTTTCCGGGCTGGTGACCATCATTGATTTCTTAGCTGACTGACACTCTTACACACCTCAACATCAGTGAGCTTTGCTGAGACTTGGAGACGGAGATGATGGGAAGATTGAGATAATGTATCTTAAGGCCAGGGCACAGCCTGGAAGTTTATCATTTACCTCTATCCTTAGAACATAGAACAACAAATGTCTGCATTAAAAAGAGTTTCTGGTTAATCAAAGCTGTGCCACATATGTATATATAAATAAATATGACCTCAACCCTTCTAAGAAATACCTAGGGAAAATCCCTATTAACTAAGGGCTTCTGGTAATTGGATTCTGATTAACTGAGATTTGTTTGTTTCTCATAAGCCTATCATAAGTTCCTCATTATATCCACATTCACTGTTATCCTCCTGCTCAGATCCAACATATAGTAGATTGCAATACAGATGTATTAAATCAAGACCTTTCCTCTCCCTTTAACAGCAGCATTTTAGCATTAGGCTGGTATCTTACTCCAAAATTATAAAAATATGGACCAATTCAAATAGAACAATAAAACTGATACAAATATCCTCTTTATTTTGAGTTAATCCCATCACTTAAGTCAAGTGAGATCTCCAATTCATACTTTTTAAAAAAAAAGGAAAGGAAACCCTAGCCATATATAGCTATTTCATCCTTCCATAGGCATGAGTGTGTTTTTAGTTGGCAGAGGAAGAAAGAACCCTGATACCTCTTACTTTGTATGACTTGCACTGTGAACACCCAGTTAAGCCTTTGCAGGCACTGAGAGATTAAGTCCTATGAGTTAGAAATACTAGTTTGTAAACATTAATGAAATTTTTAAAATCATCATCCAGCTTTATTAGGAAATTTTCCCAGATTAAGAGCAACAAAAGGCCGGGCCCGTTGGCTCAAGCCTGTAATCCCAGCACTTTGGGAGGCCGAGACGGGCGGATCACGAGGTCAGGAGATCGAAACCATCCTGGCTAACACGGTGAAACCCCGTCTCTACTAAAAATACAAAAAACTAGCCGGGCGAGGTGGCAGGCGCCTGTAGTCCCAGCTACTCGGGAGGCTGAGGCAGGAGAATGGCGTAACCCGGGAGGCAGAGCTTGCAGTGAGCTGAGATCCGGCCACTGTACTCCAGCCTGGGCGACAGAGTGAGACTCCGTCTCAAAAAAAAAAAAAGCAACACAAATGTAGCAATTAGAGTGTTCATCACACAGCTGTATGATTACAGGAGTCTTGTTCTAGATTCTAACAGATGCTCTAACAAACAGTTTTGTGAGGGCTGCAAGAACCATAGTTTACAAAAGCAACACCAAAGCTAGTTATTGTTCAAGCTCACATTGTCACAGGACCCTTATGTTTAAAATAATTTACATTCTTGAGCTCCTCTACCAAGAGGCATCAAGCAAATACAAATATAGCAATAACAAAAAATAAAATAAAATGTGCAGACTCAAGTTCTTTACTGCACTAACACGGAAGGGCAAAGGACATTAATTGATCCATGCAAAGTTCTGGACTTTGATGAGACCAAATGTGGGAATCAGCCATGGACTAGTTTGATGGCATTGTTACCAAGCCACCGCCTGGCCCTTCCAGTCAAATTAAGCTCATCCTTTCAGGGACAGATTTACTTCAGTACAGATTTGGCAAGGTCAAATTATCTCTGCTCAAAAGTTATGACAAATTGACAAGTGAGGGGCACCATTCAATGGGCCTGGGCGGGGGCTTGAGGAGATTGGTGACAATTAGTGTTACATCACCAGGGATGGAGCTAAAGTGGAAGAGATTCATAGCCAGATACCACTATATATATAATATTATATGTAGCCTCCCACATATAAACCACCACCACCCTACTCTAAAAAAGAATAGCAACTGATCAAATATCTCCTAAAGGAATCCAGTATTAAGCCAATGACTAGCAATCTGGCTGAGTTCTATCTACTTCAAGATCATTGTGTGACCTTGCACAGCCACCTCACCTTTCATCATCTCATGAACTTCAGCCATAAACTATAAAAATCCTTCTCTGCCTTACTGGGATGACATTAGGATGAATCAGGCAATTTCTCTAAGGTATTCTAAGATCCTCAGAGAGTGCAAGTCTACAAATACAAAGTATTATAATTAGAATCACTGCACCTCATTTCTTAAGGGGGAGAAAATGAATAAAGGAAGGAATGTGTGGTCACTGAGCCTGAGACTCAAAAGGCATTTAAAAGCTCTTTCTATCATCTGAGGTAAGTCTCAAGAGAGGGAAAGTGATCTGGTGGAGTCCGAGAAGAGTTCAGTGAAGAACCTTCGTGCCGCCTGTGAAAGTGGCTAGGACATGCTCCCAGGACATTAGAAGCCTTCCTGTTTGTCTTTGACAATATAATGTTACTTTGCTATGATCACCATAAAAGTTTAGATTTGTGAATACCACCAAGAGAGTGGCAAGTGCTTTGATTATGGTGTTGTAGGCCAAAAAGGTCTTGCCTTCTATAGTGGGATTAATTGTTCATAAAAAAAGAATAGTATATTCAAACACAAGTGGTGTAACTGAAATTGTTTTCATGCCTTTAATTATCTCAATAGCAGAAATCCTAGCTCTACGTATAACTGGATAATTAGTGGGGACAGAGAAAGGAAGAATGGGATCCCTTTCAGAGTTCAGCATTGGCCCAGAATGTGCCTGCTGAGCTTAAGAATGGGGACACAGAAAAAGGATAACTAGGTGAACGGATTTGCAAATCAGAACCTGGAGATTATGCTATCTAAAAGACATACACATTTGCTGAGGTAAATAAGAGAAAGACAAAATAGAGTATGACCTCAGTAACACTCTGTCTTGGATTAAGAGATAAGGATCTAGAGACACTGAAACAATGGACCAGGTAGCCAAAGAGGGTGCTGTAGAAAGCTTCTTAATGGGCTCTTTTAAGTACCTTGCCATCACTATCTTTTGAACAGCTCTGAGGGTCCTTTTCACTCCTCTTGACCTATTTCAAACTACTGCTTGTGCTTAACTTGAAAACTTCCTACTCAACAAATTATTCCTCCTGCTTCCTTTGACCAATATAAAATCAATTGTTCTTTGACAGAATACTTTGTTGCCGTTTTCTCAAAGGTGCAAAGGGGGAAAAAACACCTTATTCTTACACACATTAACTTAATTTCAGTCTTACCTACTCAAGCACAACATAATCCTTCAAACTCCGACCGAAGCCCCTTCACTATTTGGTGTCCATGGCAACCGCAGTTCAAAATGCAGAAATCACCAGTCTTCTGTGTCCTTCGCGCTGGGAGTTGGAGACTGCAGCTGTTCCTATTCGGCCATCTTGCTCCGCCTCTAAAACACCTTATTCTTACACACATTAACTTAATTTCAGTCTTACCTACTCAAGCACAACATAATCCTTCAAACTCCGACCGAAGCCCCTTCACTATTTGGTGTCCATGGCAACCGCCACCAAGCCACTCAGAGAGTTGCAAGCAGTGGCAGAAAAGTGCATCTCCCAACAGAGCCATTAGCTCTTCTGCATTAACCCCATCAATAAAAGGTGGCAGCAGGCCCAGCCCTGCATTTTCTTTCATCAGGGAAGAGGAATGTTGTCAGTGTTTCCTCCCAGAGAGTGAGAATTGGGTGTGGCTACATCTCACACCCAACCTGTTGAAAATAAAGCATTGAGTGTAAATTACTGGAACTAACTAGGAGGACAATTTTCACTTGAGAAAACTTCCCACAGGTATGCTTCCCCAATGACTCTGTCAACTGCAGCCTCCACCACAACACTGCTTGCTAAACTACAGCCAGTAATCTTAAACCCCACAAAGACAATAAACATGAAATCCTAGCCACTTTCTTCAATGGTTCTTAGCACTCAGTGACCTACAGGTCATACTCTTTGTTACCCATGTCAGGAAGGCATGAATGACAATTTCATGCCATCAAACTATATTTTATTTATTTATTTATTTATTTATTTATTTATTTATTTATTTATTTATTTACTGAGACGGAGTCTCGCTCTGTAGCCCAGGCTGGAGTGCACTGGTGTGATCTCGGCTCACTGCAACCTCCGCCTGCCAGGTTCAAGCGATTCTCCTGCCTCAGCCTCCCGAGTAGCTGGGATTACAGGCATGTGCCACCACACCCGGCTAATTTTTTGTATTTTTAGTAGAGATGGGGTTTCACCATATTGGTCAGGCTGGTCTCGAACTCCTGACCTCGTGATCTGCCCACCTCGGCCTTCCAAAGTGCTGGGATTACAGGCATGAGCCACCACACCCGGCCCCATCAAACTATATTTTTTAACAAAAAAGAGCAATGTCAATAATGGTCTAGGTACTGGAGGATTTATGAGCCAATAGTAAATGGTATGGTTTCCTCCAAATACAGAGAAAGCTGTTCAGTCTACAAACTGTTTTTATGTGTTCCATATCTTTGCTTTGTTCAGAGCTTAGCTTAAAAGTTGTCAGATACGAATTTCCCTTTACTGTACTCCAGATGAAGACTAGGATGTTTCATGGGAATGGTTCTGTTTGTAATGTAATTAAAACAGAATCCAACATATCTAACAGAGACATTTTTGCATAAAGGGGACCATCTCAGTCTAGGTTCTTTGTGGAAACTAAAAAGGACCCACTACTCAAGTGTCTTCTTCATAGAATCTACATAAATAGGAATAATATTTAGAGTAGAAGGAACAAGTGAGTGGTTTTATCTTCCCAACCGCAAGAAAAAGAAAACAGAAGGCTATTATGCACAATCCTTTCCAGTAGATCCACTGAAATATAAGGAAACGGTTTCAAGCTCTCCATAAAAAGCAAGACATCATGACTAATCACACTGCCTATCTCTGTAGTCCTGGATAAGAACTAGTAAAGAAAAAGTGAAAAACCAATAAGACATAGTTCCAGCCCTCAAGAAACTCATAGTTTATAGGGAAGCAGCCAAGTAAACAAATGATCATAGTCTAGTGTGATAAGTGCAGTGGCAGAAAGGAACACAGATCTTAATGGAAATGCAGAAGAAACATCCTAACTCAGCCTGACTCAGATCAGGGAGCGTTTTCTCCTCAGGATTGGTTGAACTAAGTTTTCAAGGACCCATTGAAGATCATCTGATTTGGAAAGGGATGGAAATTTATAATTGCATAAGTATGACAATCCCCACTTATATGTCAGCATGAACGCTAGTAAGCAGTGCTGATTCAAAAATTGAAACTGACTCAGATGTCATAAGACAGAACAGTAAATCTGATACTAATAAGAACATGGGTTATACTGGCCGGAACACAATTTGATCTTTCATCATGACCTTTGGATCCTCAAAAAACAGACATTTTCCATCAGCCAGTACAGTAACATGGTATCTGAAATGAGACGATTCTGCTTAGGCATTAAACTACCTCCCTTCATTTTACAGTGAAGAAACTGGGGTGCTGAGAGAGACTGACATACACGATGGCCACACAACTAGTGAGTGAAAGAGCAAGGATTTAAACACAGATTTGTCTCCAGTGCTCATCCTCTTGGTGCCACACCATCCAAGATTATGCCATTACATGGACCAAATAAGCATCTATTTATGGGTTCCCCTGAATAGGCCACCTGCCTTCTTACCCCCATTTCACATCCCACCCAACTGCCTGTAATTAGCATTTAGATTAAGATAGTCTGTTCACATGAAAGCATACTATACCAGAAAGATAAAATTTAAAGTTACTATTATTTCCCATCCTTCTTCCCAGTTTTTGGAGTCCTTTCTTTTCTCATTATTCACAAATATTCATTGTATATCTGCATACAGGCAACTGTACTGGATGATGTATACTCTAAGAAGTATGAAACTGGAGCCCTGCCCTCAAAGTCATATCGTTTAATTGGGATGGTAAGACACATGCCCTAAATAATTAGTAGACTGAGGGAAAGATGAGAAGTAGAGATTATATAGGAATTCACAGGGGGACGTGCACTAGACAACTGAAGCAGAATATAAGTCTTCATGAGGGCAGGGTGTTTTGTGTTTTGTTAATTGTTATATCCCTTGCATCTAAAACAGCTTGGAGCCTAATAAGTACTAAATAAACATTTGCTGAAAATATGCTTCTTGACTTGTTTTAGGAAAAAAAGTCCTGATGTTTATCATTTGGAGACTAACTCTCAGTCCTGTATGCATTCCATTTCGTGGCTTTTACTCACGGTACACACACAGCAGGAGCTCTCTAGGGAGATTTGTAGAAATGACTATTCACCCTATGACGACTTAAACCTTTGCAAAATCCTAGCAAAGTTGTGTTCTCTGCTGCTCCCTGCCACAGATGGGTGTTTCCCAGCGATGAAAAATAACAGGGAGCCAGAGCTTTTTGTTTGTTTATTTGTTCATTATGACCTCAAGCTCTTTTCAGCAAAGGGCACAGCCCTTAGATAACAATGCAATTCTGGGAAATACAACTCCATTATTTGCTTGGCTCATCTAACAAGATAGAATGCAGACTCTGATTTAAAAGCAAGCTCCTTTAATGAGTTTTAGTTAGGGTTGATGGATAAACAGTTGTTATTACTGTCAGCAAGCACAGGTTGTAAATCTCTGTTTTCAATACTTATATTCCATTACAGGGAACTCAGATGGGCATCAGAATACAATTTCTTTTAAAAGGTGGAATTAAGGGGAAACAAAAGAGCAGTTTCAAGTGTGGTCATTTTGTGTATCCCCAGATGGCCAAATTCTTGATCTTCCAAGGCTCCACATTGTGTTATGATTTTTTGTAACTTATTTCATTTTTACCATTGTACAAATTCTTATTACTTTTGGCTTCCAGGGCTTGGAAAGATATGGACAATTAGAATGTATCAGAACACTGAAAGGAAACCCAAGCATTCATTAAAAAAATAAGTGAGGCTAAACCCATCCTTCTCTCACCATGACTTACACTAACCTCGCAGTACCACAGTGTTGTGCCAGCACATAATTTCAAGTAAAAGATCTATATTAATACAAATGGAAAATGATCCAATTTCATAACAAACAATGCTAAATTTGTGTGTTCTCTGATTTCCTCCAAAAGCTTACAAAGCCAAAATTGTGTTCAGTTCTGTGGGTGCATCTAAGAAATTAGAATATCATGTACCACCATACAGGTATTGTGCTAAACATATTGCCCACTATAATCCTTTCACCTTCCAAGAGGTGTAGCTCAGAAGGCACCTGGTTTATCATAGAGTCTAAATAAAAATTAAGAGGCCACACCTAAAGCAGGCTTATACTCTAAAAACAAAAATGTTTTATTAGGAAACTTTCCTGAACTAAAGCAAGAGTAAACACTGCCTTGTAGAGCTTTCCATATTTTTCAAAGATTTTTCCTGAAGTAGCTTCTTCATCCTCTGAAGTAGATAGGACTAAGAGTGTTTTTTTTTTCCATTACATAGGTGAGAAACAGACATAAGAAGGTTAAATAACTTGCCTAAAACCACATGGTTAAAAGCACTAAATTTTAATCCTTATTTCCTAAAGACCTAGACCTATTTTATGTACCACATCTAAAGGGATGCATTTGGAAAGACAACAATGAAACTCTTGTTGTACAACATTAACTATGCCTGCCCCAATCAGCACCCCCTGCTTTTGAAAGGTATAGCTAATAACCTTTACTTCAGGCTTGGGCATTTCTCTTTCCCCCATCCCCACTTTATTTCCTGAAAGAATAATTAAGATCCATCTGGGACTAATTATAGCGATTCTTGAATTTGAACTTGCAGCCATTACCCAGTTGAGGTCACTTATTTTAAATTAACTTGCCTGGTCAGAACACAGGTTTGGTTATCTTCAGAGCCCAGTGCAGAGAGGCACCAGCTCACTCAGACTTTTAATTAACTAGCTAAATAACCTGCACTGTGACAAGCTGCCTATGATTTGATGGACTCATTCATTTGCATTCAGACAAGGATCAAAATACATTGTCAGAGCTTCAGGGACTGAGTCCTAGAAACCTTCACACAGTCTCTTGTTAAAGGCTGTGAGCCACTTCCCTTTAGTTCCCTCTAATTATTTTTCCTGTGCTTTTGTTCTGATTATCCAACATTCATCACAAGTGCAGCTTGTGATTAAACAATAACAACTCATGTCATATGCTGATAGGGAATCAAAAATTGGAGTCATGATCATATGAACCAAACACAAAGCTTTGCAAAACAATTAGGGGAAACCAAAGGGAGATTCCCTGGATGCCCAGAAACAAAGGAGAATTTCCAAAGTTTCAGGCCACAACTGTTCCCCACTTAGGTAATAATACATAATAATGGTAGGTACTCAGTCTTTTTTGAATTGAATTCTTGGTGGGAGCTGACCATCCCACAATAGTAGTGACAGTTGTTATCATCAATAATTATTATTATAGCTTCCAACATTTAGTTACTGGGTTCTTGAATCAGATAAATCTGATTTTGACTTCAAGCTCTATCATTTTCAGCCTGTGAGGCATGAGACAAATTACCCAACTTCTCTGTGCCTCAATTTACTAACCTGGAAGATAAAATCAATAACAGTGCCTACCTTAAAGGATTGTGGTGAGGCTTCAATGAGATGAAGTGTGTGAAAAAATCGTTTAACACCATGCCTTGTACATAACAAAAGCTCAATACATTTTAGCTAATGTTTGTCTTGTTACATCCCACCACCAGGCCTTTATCCAGGGCATCTTTCCACCTGGGATTCTCTCTTTTCTTCTCCCTGCCAGCAACAATTCCCCTCGTCATTCAAAACCTAGTCTATGGTACATCTAGTTTTAGATCCTTGAGGAATCACCATACTGTGACCCAGCCATCCCATTACTGGGTATATACCCAAAGGATTATAAATCATGCTGCTATAAAGACATATGCACACGTATGTTTATTGCAGCACTATTCACAATAGCAAAGACTTGGAATCAACCCAAATGTCCATCTGTGACAGACTGGATTAAGAAAATGTGGCACATATACACCATGGAATACTATGCAGCCATAAAAAAGGATGAGTTTGAGTCCTTTGTAGGGACATGGATGCAGCTGGAAACCATCATTCTTAGCAAACTATCACAAGAACAGAAAACCAAACACCGCATGTTCTCACTCATAGGTGGGAACTGAACAATGAGATCACTTGGACTCGGGAAGGGGAACATCACACACCAGGGCCTATCATGGGGAGGGGGGAGGGGAGAGGGATTGCATTGGGAGTTATACCTGGTGTAAATGACGAGTTGATGGGTGCTGACGAGTTGATGGGTGCAGCACACCAACATGGCACAAGTATACATATGTAACAAACCTGCACGTTATGCACACGTACCCTAGAACTTAAAGTATAATAATAATAAATAAATAAATAAATAAATAAATAAATAAAAATAAAATAAAATAAAATATAAAATAAAGAATAGTCAAAATTACAGAGAGAGAAAGTAGAATAGTGATTAAAGGGGAGATAGTGAGTAACAGGGAATTACTGTGTAATGGGCACAGAGTTTCACTTCGGGATGATGAAAGCATTCTGGAGATGGATAGTGATGATGGTTGCATAACATTGAACTGTATACTTAAAAATGATTAAACGTCAAATTTTGTTATGTATATTTTATCACAATAAAGGGGGATGTATATTACTATGATATTATTTTAATAATCATATGCCAAATACTTTGTATATTAAATGTAAAATTATAGACTTCTAATAGTTAACATTAAATTATTAATAAAATAGTTACAAAAATAAAAAAATAAAAAATAAAAAAATAAACCTAGTCTAAAAGATCCTTCTTTTCTCTCCAGTGGAAAGCCTTCCCTGGTTCTATCTCCTGCATGTAAACTTGTTCAGTGCCCATCTCTTCAGTACACTTGCTGCAATACACTTTTCAGATTTTCTATTATTTTAAATAGACCATCTTCTACTGTTTCATAGGAAATCTGGACTTTTCTTCAGGATGTACTATTGTTTAAGACTTCCAGAATATTTATATAGATAACATATACAGAGAAAGAGAGAGAGAGAGAGAGAGAGAGAGATTGAGCATCTCATTCGATTGTCCAGACTGGAGTGTGGTGGAGCAATCATGGCTCACTGTAGCCTCGACCTCCTAATCTCAAGCGATCCTCCCTCCTATGCCCAGCATTTTTTTTTTTTTGGAGATAGGGTCTCTTTATGTTGCCCAGGCTGTGAAACATTTACTGAGAACTACTCCAGTGCTATGGAGTACAAGAGATGAGTAGAGATAGGGATGGGAGAATGGAAGCAGCATTGGTTGAATCCCCTTATATTGCAGGTGTTCTGTTAGGAATTTTAAAAGATTTTCTCATTTAGGTCTTACAATAAACCTAAAAGTAAGTGACCTAGTTACTTTTATTGTACAGATGTGGAAACTGAGATTCAGAGAGGTAAAATGACTTGTGAAATGTCACCTCATCTTGGGAGAGGAAGAACTGGTCGATCTGACTCCAGAGTCCATTCTTATCATAACTATGCTTTATTGCCCAACTCAGGTTTTTTTGTTTTGTTTTGTTTTATCAACTGCAGTGTTGTATGTCAAAGCAATATATAAACTTTAAAGTGTTATATATGTGACATAAGGTGATTGCAGTATAGCAGATGCCATTGGTGCCCTACCCATATCCCCTCAGCACTAACCTTTCCCATACCTGCCAAAAGCATCCTATTGTAGGCACATGCTATTCTCCTCTTGAAGACTTTCTCTCACTCTGGAGAAGAGTTAGGGAGGAATTAATATTTCCCAAAACAGTTATAAGCTGATGGTGAATGGGAGTTGAAAGTCAAAGACCCCAACTTCCTGGCCCTTTTGGCGGGTATATTGTCTATCACCTCCAGAGGTCCCAGAGGTAATTTGCTGATTAATACACTGTTTTGTCATCTTTCTTCTCCCTATCTCATTTCCTTGCTCCCCTAGCAGTTCTTCATAGAATCACCTCCAATTAAACTACTGGCCCTCAAATCTTTGTCTCGGGGTCTGCCTCCAGGAGAGTCCTGTTTAAAACAACAATGTTTCAGAAATTCTTTTTTTGGCTCCTTTCCCAGGAGTCTGTGTGAGTGTCCTCAAGCTGCTCCCTGCTTACCCACGACTTACCATGGGTGATCCCCAAGGGACCACCTCAGAGCCTCAGTGTGTCCCTTCCTATCCCCTTTGATGAGGATCCCATCATTGAGGGTCCTGCTTTTAGATTTTCAAAGTGCATCTATTATCAGATAGAAAGGTGGTTCTTAAATTTCAGTGTGCATCAGAATCACCAAAGGTGAGATGTTAAAATGCAGGCTCCCTGGACCTAACTCAGACTTGAGAATTAGAGTCTCTGGAGAAGAGCTCAGGTGCTTGCATTTTCTAGATTCCCCAGGTGATCCACGTAGTGTATACTTTGAGAAATACTGTCCTAAGACATCCATGTAGACTGGGTCTCAAGGGAATGTAGATTATGTTCTTTAGTGCTCTCTCTACCTCCAAGGCCTCTGTGGATTCAAGTAAGAAATCCTGGAATAGTTATGCTTCCCTGCTCCTATAATGAAGCATGAATAAGGCCAAGATCCAGATGCTACTGTCAGAGTAGGGCAGCCCAAGACTCCTAGGCAATGTTCTACAATGCGGAGGAGAGATCCATGTTACTGACTGCCAAATTATTGCTCTCACCTCTCTCACTGCCCACCCCAACCCCTATTCTCCTCTGTATTGGAAACACTGTGATAACTTCACATGCCCGGTTAGGTTATGACCTGTGCTCCTTTGTCTCTGGGTGGGAGCCCCCCTTTACAACACACACACACACACACACACACACACCCTTGCCAGACATGGCTGCTGTAGAGTTTGAGTTCATGGTTTTGATCAATGCTAGGGGTGGGAGGGGATGGCACAGAGGAAGGTGGCAGTGCGGGTTACTTTGTTGTGGGTTTACCCCCAGCTTCTCTTGTCCTTTTTGCACTCTCAACTTAAATGCCCAAACTTCAAGTACAAACCTCAACTCCTTCCCTCCATCTCCAGCCCAGTGTCATCCTAACCAGTGGCCCCAGTACGCATCTGCACCTGAGTAATGATGCTTTTCCATGGCCCCCATCCCACAGCAGCAGGAAACCTCTTCTCTACCTTTTGGGCTCGGGGGACAAAAATCAGGGAAGGCTTCTTGGAGGAGGCCTTGAGGGATTGATGTGATTTCTACAGAGAGGGATGAAGGGAAAAGGCATTGAAAAAAGGAGTAAGGAAGGGAGAGCGTAACTAATATAGGATAAGCATTGGGCACTCTATAGATACATTACTTCATTTATTCCTCACTGCAATTCTATGAAATAGGTACTAATGGTAGACCCATTTTACAGATAAGGATACCGAAACTCAGAATACTTAAGTTAATTGCCCAAAGTCATACAGCAAAGTAGGAATTCTAAGCCAGGCAGTCTAGCCTGTACTCTTGACTACCCTACTCTACTGCCTCTCAACTATTATAGTCCTTATTTTACAGATAGAAAACTGAGGCTGAGAGGTTAGGTAACCTGCCTAAAGTTACACAGCTTATAACTGGAAAAGGTGGGATACATTGTGTTTAGCAGATACCATTCTATTTACTATCTAATCATTCATACCCTCTGTAACTTAGCTTTTTTCACCAATTATTTCAGTCACCACTCCAATTCTTATGGAGTCAGCCCTAGATACCATCACACCAAATGCTTATAGTTGCTCCCAATGAAAATCTTTCCCCTAGTGTGTAAGCACTGTAAAAGAGCAAGGCTCTTCTGAAATCAAGAGAAATAGACCTCTAAAACACATCTCTCTTCATTTTCAAAATAGCATTCTATTTAAGTTACCTGTTTGTCAGGTTCCCACTTATAAAAGCTACAGGAAAAATTTCTTTAGATCTTTAGTTGGGGACAAAGTACTTTCTATCTATAGCAAATTATGAGTTAATCATTCTCTCCTCAGTTGTACCTTGTACATATTTCTGTTCTCGCACTTCTCCCACTGGGTTATAATTGTCTGTTAACTTGGCTTTCTTTCCCACTCGAGTGTGAGATCCTCCAGGCTAGGGACCAGGTTACTGTGACCTCTGCATCTCCATGGTCTAGCCCCAGAATTGGCACAGAGCAGGCATTCAAAAATGTTCATTAAAAGAAGAGAATAATGAAATGTGGTTAATAGATGCAGCCCTTCCATCCACTTGAGATTTTAATCAATATTCTTTCTGAATCCAGTGGTATGCTGGAAAACTGGCTCCCAGAGAGCAAAATAAAAAGCCCTGATTTGTAGTATTGTTTGATTTTTGTGGTGTTAATACTCTCATCATGGCTGATTTCAAGCCACCAATGGTTTAATAACTGGCTCACAAAATTTCTGAATATTTAACAATGGGCTTTCAAGAGCCCCCTGTATTTTGCTGAAAGTCTATAATTCTGCCTAGGGTGCTTGAACTGTTAACGTGTCAGTGTGATCAGAAAGGTGAATGAGCTGGCAGAGTGGGGAAAATAATGCCAGATGCAAATAGCAGGAGTGAAAGACCAAACCAAACATTTGTGAATTAAGAGAATTGTGTTTCCCTCCCATGAACTAAGCCTCTATCATTTGTCGTCCATTTGCAAATTGAGATCCACTTCTATGACATGGCTCCCAGTAGAGGGAGAAACCTGCCAAGTAAGCAATTATCCTGAAAAATCAAAGGCCTGAAGAACACATTAGGTTTCTCAGAGATATTTACTTTTATTTGAAAATATAAACATGTTCACTCACTTCTTTCAGCAATCAGAAAATCTCATAGAGAAAGATATCAAGGGCTGGAAGCACTGCACAGATGGAAAATGCATAGATGAGGCATAACTAGGGAGTTCAAAAGGAGAACATCCCATCCTCTACATCTCCATATGTTTCTCTTCCCTCCCCACTCAGAGGCTCCATTGTTCTAGGCTGGACTTAGTCTCTAATACACTACCCTACCAGCCATGCTTAAATGTTGCACACAATAATGGAACTACTAAGTAAATGGCAGGATTTGAATCCAGAACCAGCTGACTTCAAGGTTTATGGCTCTTTCTAGTACATCACCTTTAATAAATACCAATTTGTTTGAAGCTTTAAGGGCAACTCAGATAACATTTATAAAGAATTTTAGATTCTTACAAGTTTAAACACTGTAAGGTGTCATTTTAGGTGTGACGAGTTCTTGATGCTAATAAACACCTAAAGATGGAGAGGTGTGACTCTTGAGCCAATGAAGGAAGTCTTGTTTTATCCCACCCACCCTCAAGTAGCTGTGGCTGGAAATAACACACATTTGAGTAACTACTCAGCCATATGCCAGATGGTGCCATTCCTTAAAAAAAAAAATCAAAGTAATGAATCCACTGGCACTCTCAAGCTTGCTACTCAGTACCCATACAGTCCTTCCTGTATATCTGTCAGAAATTCATGATTACATTGCTTTGGGCCCAAACGATTTTGCAAAATCTATAGAGAACACAAAAATACAATTTGATATTTAGAATAAGGGTATCAATATTAAACCAAACATTGTTGTGAATGTGAATATAGAAATATATAAATATTTCATAATAAATTTCACAAAAGAAGATATCAAGAATGCTGTCATTTAAAATTTACTGTCTAAAATAAATTTCTTGCTAATTTGGGGAGATAGCTAATATCAGAGAAGCTACAAAAGTCATGAACATGGTCGTGTTAAAGAAAAACTAACTTCCCTTTGCTGTGATATTCTAGACTGAATACTAGTTAAAAATCACTCCAATTCTTCCCTCCAAACAAATCTAGGATATTTCCAAATATAAACAGGTGCCATGAAAAGTCCTCTAGATAAGGTACTCCAAGAACAGCATTTGGAAATGCAACATAGCTTGATAAAGCATCCTTTTACAGGACGCTGGCTGGTGGAAAGAGTCAGGAGTTTAAAGTATTTATTATTGGATCCATGACCAAGGACTCTAGTTGATCAAAGCTGCAGGCATCCTGTGTGGGGAAATACATGTAAATTGCCTCAGGAAATGGATTTGTAAGTTTCCGGATTTTTTACACAGTCCCAGGCATCATTTGCTACCTTCCAAACTCTGTCCATCATTTTGCTCCTTTGCAGTACTCAAGAAGCTTTGAAAGTAGATGAAGATATTCTTAAAAATTCAACCATAAATGGGAAATTAACCTTTCATCAGGACGGGGAAACCTGATCTACATTCTCTCCCCTAAAGATATGACTGCTTTAAGACAATATTTCCCACCATCCCTGGTGGTACACAAGAGGATTTTCAGTGACACCTAGATGAATACATTTTATTTTCATACAGTTGTATTTATTTTCTTGTATTAGTTTCATTGATATTATTCCTCTGGACATGACTAGATTTAAGTAGTGACTAGCTATAAAGAAAAAAATATTAAGTAAATACTAGTCATGTGACATGCAGATAAGACAAAAATCATTAAGGATGTTTGTGAAGGAGTGAAATTTGAGAAACACTGTTTTAGGATTAAGACAATGAAGTGTTCCAACAAAGGTCAACATGTATTTAAATGGCCATTTATCCCCAACAGCAAGAATAATCTGTTGTCCCTTTAATTTATTCATGGCCATTTATTGCCTCTTATTTGTATTGGTTCTTTGCCTCTCCTGCTGTTTAGCATTAAATCTTCCACATATTCCATTGAGTCATGATAAATGCAATGTTAAAGTCTGGGAAGTGAAACTTCCCAAAGACATGTTCTTTGGTGAAATCCTTGTTCTCTAATCCTCACATCCTAGCATTTTATTTGATGCCTTTTTCAATTGCCTTCTCTCTGCATAAGCTTCCCTGTAGACAGCATAAGCATTGATGAGATTCCTCAGTTATACTTCCGTTTTCCTTCTTTACAAAAAGCTTCAGCCTTTTTTTCTCCATCTGTACCACCCCCATCCCCACTGCCATTGGGCTGACTTTCGTATGGGTGACTGGCTCTTCTCTTCCTCACTAATCCAGCACATTTATTCAAGTCAGATGACTGCAATATGAAGCATTGTCATTCAGTGATAGGAGAGCATGTGTGTGCAGATTAAGATTATTAGAAAATACTTCTAACAGAATTGACTTCTGGTATGTATTTAGGAAGACTCAGGCAATTTCGTACCTTGGGGGTTTTATTCATGAAGATGAATACCTTT
Source organism: Colobus angolensis palliatus (assembly GCF_000951035.1). Classification (NCBI taxonomy): domain Eukaryota; kingdom Metazoa; phylum Chordata; class Mammalia; order Primates; family Cercopithecidae; genus Colobus; species Colobus angolensis. The sequence goes on along the minus strand of NW_012119377.1, from coordinate 495,741 downwards.
TATCACTTGGAAGATTTCTTCTGTAAGGTGTGGCATGTTTTAAGGCTGATTTCTGTAGCACACCTCTTATTCAACTTCCAACACAGCCAAACGTAAATAGGATGCCATAGGACAACAGTATCTTTTTAAAAAAAAAAAAAATTTTAACTAGGAGAGCAGGAAAAAATGAAGGGGGCTGAAAAATGTCCCCTCTTTGAATATAAAGAATGTGGTCTAATAGCTTTTTCTTAAAGAGAAAGTAGTCATACAATAAATGAAGAAAACTTGGTGAATTAAACCAGCAATCCCCCACATCCACACTTCTCTCCTAACCCCTCAGACATTTGCAGGATGCCTAAATCAAAGAGAAACAGAGTAAGGTGAGCATCAAGGCATGTTCTGTACTCAAAGCAAGATCAATCTTTATACATAGATCCTTTTTTGGCGCTGAAGTAGAAAATCCAAACAAGGAGATACTTAGGTCTACAAATAACCTAATCTGCATACCAGATGGATCTAAGGGGGGAAAAAACATACACACTTCTCCACACACATATTTTTTTCTAAAATGTGAGCATAGAAAAACAGATGCTTTTGCCTCCCAACGGATCTGTGGGCCTCTCTCAAGTAGTCTTGTGGAGCAATTTCATTTCAAATTTCTAAAATTATGAAAATGTCTAGATTAAACATTAAATTGAAAAGGAAAGGGCCTCTTACATAGAAAGCCAAATTGAATATTTTATGAATTATTTTTAACTGCTCAGTGATACCCAACCCCCAGTTTCACAGATGAGTGGATACGGGGAGGGGGGCCAGTAAGAGGAAGTCTCCCCAAAATGGGTTGACTATGATTCACTAACTTCTTTGACAAATAATTTGATGCTATATGCATGGCTCTGTGTGTTAGTATGTAAGACCTCCTTCTTCTGCGAATGAAATTCTGCTGTTAAAGCTTCAGTGAATAAGGATTGTGGCTTTTTTTTTCTTTCAGATCCTATATGTGAGGATTAAAAATAAATTTCCTTAAAACAATAAATTTTATCTACATTTCACACATTTCCCCTTATTACACTTAATATATCTGCTATCATATCAAGCCATCCATCATTTCCAACAAATCTTACAAAAGCAAAGTGAATACAGAACATGGATTTGGAAACTTGCTATTTCTTCCTTAAATTTCATGGTCGACTGTGAAAACAGCTTTTATACTTGAAGTTCTGCAACTAATTCAGAAAGAGCTATTATAATTACTGTAAAAGCAAAGTTGAATATTCTCTTGGTTACCAGAGTCATTAAGTAACTGAGGGTACAATTCATGCCTTGTTCATCATAACAGATGGAAAGAACAAAGATTTAGGATGAGCTGAACAAGAACCACTCCCATTAACTAGTTCCATTATGCATCGCACTAAGTACAATCCTCCCATCCCACCCTATTCTCACAAGCCCTGTACCAAAAATTCAAAAAAGGGAAAGACCGAGAGCAAAACATGACACTTTTTGCAGTGAGGCCTCCTTTAGCTAGCATCAGTAGGATCACAGCTGCTCCATATAAGTAAGATTTCAAGATAACTGCAATTTACTGTCTTAAGTATTGGGACTTTCAGCATTTCTTACGGAAACTTTCCTGAAAATATGCATATCCTTGGGTTTTTCAGCAGAGATTACTGAACACAATAAACCATAGCCTGATGAATTAGGTAGTCACAAAGAACATCCATGATTATACTGTGCAGTAGTATGATGTTGTCTCCTTTTTTCATCCCTTCTTTCTCCTTTAAGTCAGTCTGTCACTTCCACTGCTACTAATACCTCTTTCTAATATCAGTCCAACCCTCACACACACGCCTTCTAGTTTGAAGCTTTTAATTTACTGTGAACTGGAAAACCAAGATTGTTAAGAACTATATGTTAAGTAAGAGTTAAGGCACTGAAAGCAAGGATGAGGAATTAATTATGGGCTTCAATGCATCAGCTTTGTGACACTTTAATGTTCCTATCTTTAGATAAGCTTCCTATCCCAGTTTAAAGCTAAATTTTGAAAGGGTGATGTTATAAGAGAGCTACCTTCAAATAAGTAAATTTGTTGTGAGCAAACCAAAGTGAGCCTGAATTACAGTAGGTATCTTGATAGCTCCAAGTTTTTCTGAACCTGAAAACAATGTCTCAATGAATGACCCCTTCCCACATTTATATAGCATCACACACTTAAATAATGGACATTTCAAACACTTTTTTTTTTTTCTTTTTTTTTTTTAATAAACAACAGAAGTTTATTTCTCACAGTTCTGGAGGCTGGGAAATCTTAGATCGAAAACGCCAGTAGATTCAGTCTCTGGTGAGGGCCTGTTTCCTAGTTTCTAGATGGTCATCCTCACTTGGTGGAAGGGGAAGGGAGCTCTCTGGGGCCTCTTGAAAAAGGCACTAGTCCCATTCATGAGGACCCTGCCCCCATAAC
>NW_012119377.1:466757-487820 GCF_000951035.1 Colobus angolensis palliatus | reverse complement strand
GATCTCAGCTCACCAAAACCTCCGCTTCCCGTGTTCAAGTGATTCTCCTGCCTCAGCCTCCCGAGTAGCTGGAATTACAGGCATCCACCACCACGTCTGGCTAATTTTGTATTTTAAGTAGAGACAGGGTTTCTCCATGTTGTTCAGGCTGGTCTCAAACTCCCAACCTCAGGTAATCCGCCCGCCTTGGCCTCCCAAAGCACTGGGATTACAGGTGTGAGCCACCGCGCCCAGCATCAAACACTTTTGTAGACATTATCCAGTTCGATCCTGGCAACACTTCTGAGATAGGCAGGGCCATATTATGGACAAGGAAATGAAGGCTCAGTAATTTGCCCACAAACAAACAATTAGCAAATGACAAGATTGGGGTCCTGGGTCCTCATTTGCTGCTCTTTTCACAACACTGATGTCTTCTATTGCTCCCTTTCACCTTCTCTATGCACAAAAAAAAACCCACTAAGCTCTACCTCCAATGAGAAAAACATATTCCTTTTCCTTAGATTCCTTCCTTATTCCTCTCTAAGCTCTGCCAGATGTCTTTAAGAATATTGCTCATTTTTCTAGCAGAACTCAAAACCCTCTGGTTTTATTATGTTGAGAGTTGTCAGTTAATTAAAAATTCAACAAATGTATGGTCCCAACTTGCCACCAAAAGTTAACAAATGTCACCAGCAAGAATGTTTCTCGCAAGCAGACACTGAAGAATACATCCCAGAAGACACCTAACAGCTCATTTCATGTCATGGAAACATGAGAAATCACATCCTCAAGACATTCGTTAACCTTTCATTTCCTCCATAAATAATCAGTCAGAAATGTGGCTCATACTTTAAATTAATCAAAAACTATGCTCTCTTGTCCTCTCTCTCTCTCTCTCTCTCTCACGCACACACACACACACACACACACACATATACTTAAAATGACTTGTTGAAATGACTTGAGGGCTTGTAATGCCAGCATCATAGTCAAATGTATGGTTCCACTTCTCTGGTCAACTTAAACATTGCCTCCCCCATGAAGACTTCCCTGTTCATCTCAGGCCTTAAATATCTCTTCCTCCTCTTGTCCAAGAATTTATAGCAATTACTAGCATTTGCTACTTAGCATATATTTAGAAACCATGTGAAGTAGTGCCAAGAGTATGGGTTCTAGAGGCAAATGGACCCAGATTCCAATTCCAGTTTTACCACTTCCTAGCTGTGCGGCCTTGGAAAACTTACATAAACTCTCTCTGACTGAAGTTCCTCATCTGTAAAATGAAACTAATGATACTTAATCTGTTAAACTGTTCTGGGGATTAAATACATATAAAGCACTTAGCACCATGCCTGCATATACTAAGCACTCAAATAAGGACAGGTAGACTTATTATTATTACAACCTTTCATGTATAGTTCTGGTTTGATATGTGTGCAATTTTGAGGCCTTCTCACTTTGTTCTAAACCCTTTAATAGCTGCATCCAGAGAGGAATTTATCATAAAGCTTAAACTTAGTGGCCCCTCACTTGCACAGCTTCTTTCCAAGGCCTTGTTCCAAATTATGACATTCATAATTTTACAGTTTTTTAAAGAAAGATCCTAAAATCGCATTAGCTTCAGGCCAGTACAAAACCTGGTTCCACCTCTGGTTGTGTCTTTAACCTCTATGTTATCCTGTTCCCTCCATGGATACTCATTGTAGTACTTTGCACACATTCAGTACTCAATAAAAATCCTCAATTAACCAGAATGTTTCCTGAATTTGGCTTCAAGGAAATAAACATCAATTATTTAGTCAAAAGCTTCTAACTTCTAACCAACACATTTGGTTGGAAAATATTCAGCCCACTCACATATTTTGAGATAATAAAAATGTACTTTGTGAACTGTACAAAGTACAATTTTATTAATACAAAGCCTATTATTAGACTTTGCACTAATATAGCATTATTCATAAAAATTATGGTAAGAATGATGATGCTGAGGAAGGGTTTCTCAACCTTAGCACTACTGACATTTGGGCCTGAGAATTCTTTATTGTGTAGGCTATTCCAAGCATTATAGGATGTCTAGCGACATCCCTGGCCTCTACTCACTAAATGCTAGCAGCACCCTTCCCAGTTGTGACAATCAAAAATGTCACCAGGCATTGTCAAGTGTCCTCGAGGGGAATCCCTCCTCAGTGCCCTAAGGCATCACGATCAGCACCAAAAGATGTACAAACAATTGCAAGTCTTTCACACTAAAGCAGGAAAAGGAAGATAAGCATTTTAGAAAAGTTTTCAATAAGCAAAAGCAACCTCAGTTAACCTGAAAATCCTTGAGTGTTCTATTCCCTTAGCATTCCAAATAACCAAAAAAAAAAAAAAAAAAAAAAAAAAAAACATACTGTACATTCTATTTTCTACTTTGTATGCAAAGTTCAGCTGATTTTCCATCTCAAAAGCTAAGTACACAAATCGAGTTCATGGGTTGGGAATCTTCAGCTTCATCACTTTTGCCATCTATTTTAAGTGACAGTGATACTACTGACCTGGAAGTTTAGGGAGTTTTTTTCCTCTTGTTTTGACATTTTAACTTTGATATTAGCATGTCTTTCTGTTTTATCTAGTTGAAAGCGAAATGCAACAACAAGAAATCTGATCCAATTAACTGTGATTTTCCTGTATATAAAAGATCTAACATTTTGTTCTAGCCGCCCCACTGATTGTACAATTGAAAATGCCCTTCTTGAATAAGCAATATGTCTTATTTCTTCTTTCTGCAGGTTGTGATCCTGGGGAAACACTCAAGAGGTTACCACTACATGCTCGCTAACCTGGTAAGAACAAGCAAGTGTCCCTGGGCAATATATCCTATTTAGTTTGCATTGCTCTGTAATCATCCAAAAAGGAAATACATGAAGTACCTAATGCTTTCTCCAGAAACTTGGAGACATGACTTAGTAAATACCAAAACCTGAATGCAATAGCCTTGCTTTCAATTATGCTGTCATTGTTTTAGCTGTGAAGCAGCTATATTCTTTCCTAATTTAAAAAATAATTTGATATGATTCTTTACTTGTTTTTAGATTCAATTTCGGTTTGAAATGTAAACTATTCTAATTGGGTTTGAAATATAAACCATGGAATAGGGGACACAGGAAACTGACTCTTTCCCAATTGATTCAAGTATATGTGCAGATCAGTACTGCATTTGTCCTTTCAGAAGCAGACCACTACCAAATCTTTTTGAGCCAGATGTCAGAGTAGGTTTCAACATGGTACATTATATGACCCTGCCAAAGTGTATAGCCACATTTCTACTTACATAAAACACAACTTGAATGTTTACTTTCAAACTTCCCATGCCTTTAAAATTTGTGACTCTGTAGAAGCTAGTATTTCATTAAGGTTATTTTATACATTTTCTTTCTCTGGAAGGACAATTTGTTTAGGAATTAACAAAATTACTTCTAAATTGGTAATATCTGTTTGGCAGAGGTTCTGAATAATACCATCTCCATGAAATGAAAGAGAAATGTTAAATTATCACTATAATACTAAAAATCTATTAAAGTTATTACATAACATGAGTTCTAACACCAATTTTGTTTCATTAGCACAACGAAATTATGATCATTATAAAGCTCTTAAGCCAAAAGAATAGAAACAAAGGTGAAAGATTATTGTAATTATATTCTTATGTATTTTAATCAAAGAAATATCTCATTTTTTTAATAATGAATCTTTTTTAAATGAAAAAGGAAATGTTACTTAAACCTCTTTCTTAGGAGTATGTGCATTCAAACACTTTATAAGATGCAGATTAGAGCTACTGCTTTCAAATGTTGTGTGCATTTTTCTCCAATAATTTGCTCTAAGTGGAGCACTTCAGTCCATTTTGGGAATAAATGAATCTACTCTTTTAGGAGAAGAAATCTTGATTCTTAAATTGCGTCCATATATTTTCAATATGGTTTTTAGGCAACCAATAAATAAAGGGTTTTTTTTAATGCAATGGAGGTTAGACTGTGGCTCGTCAGGATATATGGATGTCACAACAAGGTACCTGTTACAGTTATTGATGACTTTTTATCATTACTTTCTCACCAGTAAATATTTTGCTCTCCTTCTTTCCTTCCTTTCTGTTTTCCTTCTTTCCTTTCTTCTTTCCTTCTTTTCTTCCTTCATCTCTTTCCCCTTTCCTTCTCCTCTGATTTGTATGTCCTAGAAAGCAGCAAGGTTTATAGCACAGTGTTTAAAAATGCAGGGTTCACCAATCACTGACCAATACCTGAGGTAACTTTAGGTAGTATACACATGTAAACTTTTTTATTTTAATGAAAATATATTTCCTTACTATGTATTAGAAAAATATAAAACTAGCGCATCAAAATTGAAATTTTATAGATATTATTACTTCAAACAGGGCTAACATAGAGATATAACAAAAGTAAAATATGTTTTTAATGTTTAAGTAAACAATAGCAAGGGGGATAAAGAGATATAGCAAAATCTGGATTTTGCATACATGGTTGTTATTATACACGAATAAGTTTGAGATATAACATTGAACTGGGGGTCAGAAAGTTTGGGTTGTCAAACTGACTTTGCTACTAGCAAGGTAAGGGATCTTGAGTAAGTCATTTCACCTCTACAGACAGTGTTACAATTCCCTTACTTTAACATTCAGGTGGGAGTGGTGGAGGGCAGTCATTGACGTGTTGGGTTGGTCATTTGAAAGCAGATAATAATTAGAAGTGCAAGATATTTATTGGGAGTAACACCTGTGAAAGATAAAAGGCAAAGGGACATAAGTAGGCAGGGAGAGCTTCAGACCACAATACAGGTCTATACCAGTAACAGAAGGGAAAAGGAAGCAAGTTTAATAGGAAAAGCTTCAGACTGTAGTGTAGCACTCATAAAATCTTGGCCAACACAACTAGGAGATCAGTGTAAAAGATAGCTCATAGAGGAGTCCTATGCTTCTTCCAAATGGCAAGTCATTGCATCCCAATTTTGCTCAGTCATTAGCTGGCAGCAGCCCAGAAAGCACGCACCTTCCACTTGAAAACCGAGGCAGATCTGAAGGTACCTGAAGCTGGAGGTTGTCAGTTAACTTAATTCTTTGAGACAAGTTTTGCCTTAAAGGGCCATCTGAGCCGTGCATAAGAACGGCTATCTCAGTTGGCCTACCATGACTGTAAAGGCCTTTTCCATTCTGTAATTCCAACTGGGTCTCCTTATTTCTACTGACAAACTTTTTTTATTTTTTTCATTTTTGTGGGTACATACTAGATGTATACTTCTGTGGCTTACATGAGATATTTCGTACAGGCATGCAATGCGCAATAACCACACCAGGATAAATAGGGTATCCATCATCTCAAGAATTTATCCTTTGCCTACTGACAATCTTTTAGATCAGCTTTTATTGCAATTTTGAGATCCAGACCTGACAAAAATTAAAGTCTGTGGAGTGATAGAACTGAAAGAGAAAATCACTAGGACAAGGTTGGGGAAAAGAATGGCAAACTGAATCCTACACACACAACTCAGAATTATGAGACTTTGGGGGAATGTCTACTACAAGAACAAGCAAAGTCTGTTCCTTCAAAAGGAAAGTAATGTATAGTATCATGTCAGTCTGAGTAATGAAAATGTGATTTCCTTTACCATGGTTTGAGTTGCCACCCTTTCTCTTCCTTTAGTGACCCTCTTTTCATTTGAATTCAGCCATGTAAGTCCCTGTACTCTATATCAAATTGCATTTGGGCAATAGAGATAGGAGCTGCTGTTCATCTCTGATGATAATAATAATGAGACAAATTATCCCTACTATGGTCCATGGTTCCCAGTTTTCTCAAAGCAGATAAAAATTACCTCAAATGCCTCCATCAAAGACATACACACACATACAGAAAGAGAGAGAGAGAGAGTAAACCGAAACTATTTAGAAGTAAGTTGGATGGTCAAGAAAAGGGGAGATGGAAATAAGAAGATGTTTCCTTTCAAGATGAGCCAGCTGGATGTAAGCTGAGGATGGATATCTATATATAGAAGAGTAAAGTCCAATGTGAGTCTTGGTGTTACAAACAGCACAAAACCACTGCTTTCTTCTACAAATGTAGAGTCAAGAATACTTAAGCTACTTAACTAAGCTTCCTGGAATCACTTCCTGCAGTTCCCTTTGATACTGAGCTCTGTCTATCTGGCAAAGACTTCTTTGTACATTTACATGGAACGTCCCCTGGTAGCAATCCTAAAGTGAGAAGACTTGGATATTCCATGAAGGCTTTAACAAAGGCCTCACAGAGGTCAAGATGTACATTTCAGAGTGGACAATGAGCTGCAGAAAATTCTAGCTTGTTGAAATCCTGAAAAGAAACAGAAGATTACACCTGGAGTACAACCCAGAGATGTGATCTACTCAGGCCAGAAGTGGACATCCCAATAGAGCAAGTAAGTCTCTTACAAATTCTTGTATCAGTTGATGATGTCATTTTTTTTTGGAGTTGTTCTGTAATTAATTGTTGTTTTCTCTTCCAGGACTCTCTCTAACATGGCGCTGTTTGTCAACGTTAGTCCCAGAGATAGCCATCATGTGTACAATCTGTCAGTCAAGCAGCCTCTCAATCTCTCATGGTAAGGTCCTGGATCCGGATGCTTTACCCTGCATTGTCAGGCATGTTGTGTAAAGTGATCTAGTGTTTTTCACATATGTCAGTAATGACAGCTCAGTTACTGTGTGTAGAGCCCTAGAGTAATATTAGGAATAGATGCAAAGGCAGGAGGCAGTGTGGTATAATAAAAAAATAAAAATAAAGCACGAGGCTAGGAGGTAGGAGTCAGGTTTGAATCCCAAGAATTCATCTAACTACTTATATGGCAAACCAAACCTCTCTGAACCTGATTATCAATCTGTAAAATGCAGAGGTAGACAAGATCAGTATTTCCCAAAATGTACATGAGATGATTTTAGATACTACATAGCAAAACTTCTCTTTTAACTTATTAGTTTTGAATGTGTATTAAATACATATTAGAAAAACAACTATCCCAGCAATTCTGTGATTTTATAGATACCATTCCTTAGAATGAGGTTGAAGTAGATATGTAGATAAAAGAAACTCAGTCAATGTAAATAAAAATACTAAGTAAATTTATAGTTCAGATGGTCCACCTATATGGCAAAAGCTGAAAATGTGGTATATTAATGACTAGAATTTGGAAAATAAGCCACTGTCACTTCTAGATCTACATTTCTTCCCTCTTGGAGTTCAGTTTGGACCAGGGTAGGCCAGGAGTAAGGGTGTAGACCCATCATCTGAGTGAATGCTGAGGACACAAACAGGGAAGCAAAACCAGAGCCCCATTATTCTTGAGGATATAAAGTTAAAAGGCAGACTAAAGCTTTAAAATCAGTCCAAGTGGGCAAAAACCAAGAGAGATATGAGTATTCTTAGTCAAGTTTTAAACAGAGCTGGGGATCTAAAGGATCAATCAAAAACATCCTAGCAGATTACACAGGGCAAATTGGATCTGGATTGAATGATCCAACAACAGATGTTCATCACTCCCCATATAAGACCAAAAACAAAAACAAGACAAAACAAAAACCCACAAACAATTGAAGTGCCCAGGGGAGAACATGAGCCATAGCAGGGCTCATTCGGTGTTGCACCAGTTAACCACTGCCTTAGAAGACCTGACAGTTCCTCTGCCTAGGTTGAGACTGGTACCAGAGTTGGAGACAATTGCTGACCCTGTAAGTGGAGGAATTGAGGTAATGTCTGCTGTCAGCAGTAGAGAGCTACAGGCAATCAAACAGGTCATTGTGCAAGGAGAGAAAATAGAAGAAAGTTCATCTGTCTTATATTCCTTTTTGATGTGTTAGCTGTTTTCTTTAGACTTTCATTTAATTTTCTCAGAACTTCTATGAGGAGAGACTTCTTGTCCACCCACCTCCCTAAGCCTTTTACAGATCAGAAAATGGGCCCAGAAAATATGTATAACTTGCCCAAAGTCTCATAGCTAATCCATTGCCAAACTAGGTTTTCTATCCAGATTGGTAACACTCTTAGCAGAGCACCTTGCTTTTCCCACTTTACCCACCCAGGCTTCTCAGTGAGATAGAAAGCCAGCACCACAAAGGTCACATAAGAGCATTCGCAAAGACACCAAATGTAAATAAACGAAGCACAAGCTCTAAATTTATGAGGATGAAGTGATCAGAGATAAAAAGGGCATTTAAAAACAAGAACACCTTGGGTCGGGTGTGATGGTTCATGCCTGTAATACCAGCACTTTGGGAGGCCGAGGCGGGTGGATCACGAGGTCAGGAGTTCGAGACCAGCCTGGCCAATATGGTGAAACCCCGTTTCTACAAAAAAAAAAAAAAAAAAAACAAAACTTAGCTGGGCATGGTGGCATGCGCCTGTAGTCCCAGCTACTTGGGAGGATGAGGCAGAAGAATTGCTTGAACCCGGGAGGTGGAGGTTGCAGTGAGCTGAGATTGTGCCACTGCACTCCAGCCTGGGCAACAGAGCAAGACTCTGTCTAAAAAAAAAAAAAAAAAAAAAACAAGGACACCTTTGTGAATCTGGGTTTGAAAAAAACTATCCCAACATGAACTGTATCTTAACAGGCATCAATTACATCCCCATCACTCCCTGCTGTCCAACCGCTTTCCTTCCCTCTTCTCTCTCTCTCTCTCACACACACACACACATATACACGCACGCGTGCATGCACGCAGACACACACACACACACACATATTTTCATTCCCCTTTTTTCTTATGCTTTGTCTTCTTCTCCCTCCTCATCCAACCTCACTTACGCCAGAAAATAACGATGGAAGGGGCTACTAGATGACATCTAATTTCTCCAAAATTTTACTAAAACAAGAGCATTACTCATAAAATTGAACCCAAACAGGCAGCCAGGAGCTTCAACAAGCTTGAGGAAGTGAACTCCGCAGCTTACCAGATCTCAGAATGTACCTGAAAAAGAGAAGGGCCTGTTTTGCTTAGAGAGAAAACAAGTCTAAATAAGATTTGGTTATGCTGTTTTGCTTGCCAATAACAACTATTCCCTTCTCTCTTCCCCTTCCAGGTCTTCTTGTTCTGTTCTCTACTTTCCCTTCCTTTGTTCTGACATGTTTCATGTTCTAAATAAAAAATTCAAATGCTCAAACCCACATGTTGTGATCACTGACACCTCAGCAGATGGCATGTAAACACAGAGCTCACTGGGCTGGAGCCTGGCTTTGCAGGCAAGAGAGGTGGGCTTGGAGGTAAAAATTCCCACTGGTCCCAAATGTCAGGGAATCCAGTCACCTCTCCTGGTGCACAACTTCTCTGGTAGCTCAGGACTCACTTTCTTCTCCAAATGGAAATGGGATATAGAACACCAAGGGAATGAGGAGTGGGGACTGGGCTGGGGTCCAACTTCCTGCCATGCATTTCGAAAGCCACAGGCATTTGTCAGCTTAAAGTAGCGAACTCTGAGACTCCTATTCTCTCTCTCCCAAAATGCCTTTATTATAGTCAACCATTGCATTTTGTCTCTCTTCTCTCTCTCCCCTGCCTGAAATTAACAAGGAAAGATCATTTCCTACCCAATATTATAGCAAGATGAATTAAAAGCATTTTATCTTCTCCCCAAGCTCTCAGATTATGTCCTCTAAAACAGTGCTTCCTAAACTATCTGTGAAGAAGAACCAGTTTCCCCCCGCCCCCAAGATCTTCATGGACCAGTAAACATGCAACAAAAATAAATTACTTAAAAAATGAAACAAGCAAAATAAGATATATAAAATATAAGTTCAATATTTTTTAGTATTATATTCAACAGCCATTATATTACCCTGTCAAGTTCCTATGAAGGTTGATAAAGACTTACCCTCCGTTTCTTTCCTTATATCATCTCAGACTGGTAACAAACAATGAACCAGCACCAGCACCAGTCTGCACACATTTTGAGCAGCACTGCTCTAAAGGTCTTTACAGTAAGTTTTTTCTATATATACCACTGTATGTCCAACAACTTGTTCACTGCACAGCAAGGAAAACAGAGTGTAGTGTCCTTAAGAACCTTGTAATTGTATTGTACAGACCAGAATTGCATGGCTTATGATAATTGCCACGGAGATAGAACAGGTGCTGGGACAATGAATAAAGAGAAGGCAGATTGTGGAAGTCAATACTGTGGAAGTCTGCATAGTGTGGCCAGAGAAGGCCTTTCAGAAAAGGTGACTTTGAAACAATAATCTGAAAGGGGAGAAGGATTCAGCTACATGACCAATCAAGGAGAGTTCATTCATAGGGAACAGTACATGCCAAAGTCCTGAGGCAGAAAACAGCTTGATGTCTTCCCTGAACAGTCAGAAGGCAATTTTGGGTAGAGCAGAATGAGTGACAGGACAGACTAGATGCCAGGTGGAAGAGTTTTACCTTTTTTCAACAGCAACAGAAGGCCCATTGAAGAATTTCAAGCAGGGAAGAGGTATGATCTGATTTATGCTTTTCTAAAAATCCATGTCAAATGGATGAGTTTTGTATGATATAAATTATACCGCAATGAAGCTGTTAGAAAAAAAAAGAAAAAGAGAGAGAGAGAGATCAGTGGCTATTTCCCCATTAATAGAACTTATGCCACATTGTAATTATTTATTTATTCATACAAATAACCCCCACTGAAATGAAGTGCCATGAGGGCAAGGACCAAGTTTGAGATGGCTCACCATTGTAACAGCTAGCACTTAATAGGTTTCTAAGTACGTTTGTTGGTCAGACTGGAGAATAAAATCATGAGTGAACAATATAAGCAAATTGTACTCAAGTACTAATTTATATGGTGTAATCTTCAACTCTACACATTGTACCCTCCCAGGAGGATGGATATGCTTTCTAGAAAAAGACTTGTGTCTCTCATTAGCAACCTGACAACTTGAATCACCACAATTACTATGCATTTCTTTATTGAAGCATCATCCAGATGAACAATTCAAATCACACTAAAGGCAGAGGCAGTCTTCATCCAAAATGTGAGATATATAGTTGTCTTTGGCAGCCTTCCAACCCTCATTCTACTGCTCTTATCTTTCTTCTAGGCAAGCCACCTTTTCTCACCCATAATCTATCATCAACTCCTAAAAGTCACCCAACTTAAGGATTCTGTCTCTGTTTTCCTCCCTGTACAAAATGTGCCCTAGTAATAGTACTGTATGAAGGAAAACTCCACATCATATCTTGTAAATAAATGCACTTAATGTAAGCCTTGGATATATTTATTTCCAACTCTCAAATATCCACATTTCCAAAAGTAAAGTGAATTTCAGTATGTGAAAATCAGCAAAGATGGGATAATACCAAAGTCATTTGGATCTTTGGAAGACTGAATTGTCTGGCTATTCTCAAATCATGGACGGTCTGTGTTTGGATGACAGTTGTGTAACCAGTGTCTATGTGAAATATGGCTTTGGAGAGTTAATCAACGGAAGCTTACAAGACCCTGCATGAACTGCTTAGGCATAAAGGTCATGTTGGTTTTATATAGCTGCATTCAGATGTGAGCAAACATGCACTGATCAAAAAAACAGACATGATATGATTGAGAAGTGATGCAATTTATGAAATATAGCAGAATCTACAAGTCCAAATGGATAGTTTCCATTTCAGAAGAATCACTTCTGGATATTATACCCATATTTCTAACAAATATCACCATTGTTGCACAGAAGCAGTCAAGTGTACAGAAACTTAGAATGTAGAAAGTGAGAAAGCAGAATTTCAATTCACCCTATCTATGAGCAGTAAGATTGCCTCCAATCTGTCCCTGCCTTCTCTCATATCTTTTAATCTCTTCCCACTGCACACAAAGATTACCGTTCAAACCAAAGGAAGGGATACTAACATGGCTAGCCAACAAAACCATCAATTGCAACCAGATAGAATTGGTGAAATGCAAACAGCACTAGAATTCGATAAGTTTAGTCCAAGCACACAAAAATCATTGAATATGTAATCATCCCTTAATTATTAAAATCCTTATGAAATAATAAGATGGGCTTAACAGAAATTCCATAACACAACAGGAAATTTGGGACCTTAGAGTAACTTAACACCTATGTTGTAGAGTATACACACATACTTATTGCACAGAAGGCATGTGAAGTCATGCAATAATAAGACAAAAATCCATAAATAGTCATCCATATGTACAATAGCCTATGTAATCATTGGGAAGGGGGAGGATAAAGGAGCACAATTAGCTCCCTTACTACCCAGTAGAAGATACAGAGACAAATTTGATATAGATGTTCTTAGGTGTTATTTCACTAATTGAAAATGTTAGCAAGGATGCAGAAAAAAGGGAATGCTTGCACATTGTTAGTGGGAATGTAAATTAGTACAGCCATTATGGAAAACAGTATGGAGGGTCCTCAAAAAACTGAAAATAGAACTACCATATGATCCAGTAATCCCATTGCTGGGCATATATCCAAAAGAAACAAATCTGTATATTGAAGAGTTATCTGCACTTTATGTTTATTGCAGCACTATTCACAATAACCAAGAAGTGGAATCAATCTAAGTGTCCATGAACAAATGGATAAAGAAAATGTGGTATACATACACAACGAAATGCTATTTAGTCATAAAAGGGTGAAAATCCTGTCATTTGTGACAACATGGATGAATCTAAAGGACATCAGGTCAAGTGAAATACACCAGGCACAAAAAGACAAATACCACGTGATCTCATGTATATGTGGAATCTTAAAAAGTTGAACTCATAGAAGTAGAGAGTAGAACAGTGGTTACCAGAGGCTAGGGGGTGAGGAGGGAGGGAATGAGGAGTTGTTAATAAACAGGTACAAAGTTTCAGACAGGCAGTAGGAATAGGTTTTGAGATCTATTGCACAGCAGGGTGCAATAATAATGTATCGTATATTTCAAACTAAGAGGGTAAATTTCAAATGTCTCACCATAAAAAATTGTAGGTGAGCAAGGTGATGGATATGTGAATTAGCTTGATCTAATCATTTCACATTGTATATGTATATCAAAACATCACATTGTACCCCATAAATGTACGCAATTATGATTTGTCAATCAAAATAATATTAATAATAAAAAAGAAAGAAAGGAAAGAAAAGAAAATGGTTCTTGAAGAATGAAATTTCAATAGAGGCACCTAAAGTTGTAAGTAATAAAGTAGGGGCCCTTTGTAGGCAAAGACAACAAAGAGACCAATGTTAAAGAGTGCATGATGTGGCTAGAGCATGAGGTCTGTTGAAGGAAATGGTGTAGATGAGGCCAGGGGAGCAGAAGATAACAGATAATAGAAATCCTTGAAAATGAAGTTAAGATATTTGACTGCTAATAGAAAGTAGGGACTTATCGCAATCCTTTGAGAAAGGAGTCTTATACTCTAACTGATATTTTAGGAAGGTAAATTTATTATGTGAAGAATAAACTGGAGAGGGGAAAAAAAAAAAAACAGAAATCAGAGCACCAACTAGGAAGCTAGGACAATAATCTAGGCCAGTGGTTCTCAAACCTGCTTGTACTTCAAAGTCACCTGTTGAATTAGACACTTGGGCCTCATACTCCATAAGTCTAAATTAGAGAAAGGGATACAGAAAGAAGAGATTTTAAAGGGATGTAATCACCTTGCTTTGGGGCACATTCTTTTTTTTATTTTTTTTAAGTGAAAGCAAGTTTATTAGGAAAGTAAAGGAATAAAGAATGGCTACTCCATAGGCAGAGCAGCCCCTAGGGCTGCTGGTTGCCCATTTTTATGGTTATTTCTTGATTACATGTTAAACAAGGGGTGGATTATTCATGAGTTTTCTGGGAAAGGGGTGGACAATTCCCAGAACTGAGGGTTCCTCCCCATTTCAGACCATATAGGGTAACTTCCTGACGTTGCCATGGCATTTGTAAACTGTCATGGTGCTGGTGGGAGTGTAGCAATGAGGACAACCAGAGGTCGCTCTCATTGCTATCTTGGTTTTGGTGAGATTTAGTGGGCTTATCAGCAAGTTCTTTATGACCTGTGTCTTGTGCTGACCTCCTGTCTCATCCTGTGACTTAGAATGCCTAACCACCTCGGAATGCAGCCCAGTAGGTCTCAGCCTTATTTTACCCAGCCCCTACTCATGATGGAGTTGCTCTGGTTCAAATGCCTCTGACATTTCTCTCCTTCCTTTTATAAGAGAACCCTTAACCCTAAAGGTTGTAGAAGGACAAAGATTCATCTTCTGTAACTTTTTTAGGTTGAATAGGGCAATGATATTCCTGGTTAACTATTGGTTCCCTTGCATTTAGGGTAGAGAGGAGCTCAGTCAAAAAGCTGACTTGGTATGTCAAGGGCCATTTATAACTCTTGAGTTTCAACAAAAGGTGATATCTGGAAAATTATTAAGTGTTCAATTTAAGAGAACATTGAGTAAGCTTATCCTGCATTCCTACACATAGAGTGTAACAGCAATATATTCCACAACAGTAAAGAAAAATAAGCAAAATTATCCCAAGTAAACTAAATAAGAAGGCTTTCCATGAACTGGGAAACTGTTGGGACCAAGCTGATATGGGGTTGCTAGCTGACTTCAGTATGTGGGGCACATTCTTTTTACACACATGGAATATGGGAGTTAATTTAGTCAGCAGGTGGTTAGAGAAGGGAGTTTTAGAGTATATGAGAAGGTCTACTTGGAGAGTCATTGGTATCTTATTCAAAGTGAATTCAGGTTGAAAATGTCAAAATAAAATAAGACATTAATTTGTTTTACAGACTCTAAAGCCTCAAAATGTAACAAGTTCATTTCCTGAGGTATTTGTGTGGTAAATGTCATCCTTTTGAAAAAGTAGATTCTCAGAGCCCAGCTTTATGAAAACTCATGACTATCCCCATAGTCAAACACTCAAAATTAAAAATATAAAAAGGCAAATAAAAAAGAACAGAAAATTCTAATGTCTTTAGGTAGATGAGAAATGCCAGAAGAAGGAACTTGTTTTCAAGCAGAAAATGAACTGCTAAAGCAGTCTATGATTCAGTGAAGGGAGAAAGCAGTTGCTGTAAAACAGCTTAAACAAAGGGAACCACTGTTTCTCGCAAAAATATCAAGTCTACTGAAACACATTTTGTTTTTGGCAAAAATATTATTTTAAAATATATTATTTTAATAGCAGATGAAGTTCAGTGAGGAAATAGAATTCATGACACAGAAATTTCCTTTGAACTCAAACTTGTTTAAAAATGCATCATGTATTAAATAGAAAGATGTGGTTGCCTTGTCACCCAGGCTGGAGTGCAGTGGTATGATCTCCACTCACTGCAACCTCCGCCTCCTGGGTTCAAGCAGTTCTCCTGCCTCAGCCTCCTGAGTAGCTGGGATTACAGACACCCACCACCACACCAGGCTAGTTTTTGTGTTTTTAGTACAGACGGGGTTTCACCATGTTGGCCAGGCTGGTCTAGAACTGCTGACCTCAGGCGATTCGCCCACCTTGGCCTCTCAAAATGCTGCGATTATAGGCATGAGCCACTGCGTCCAGCCTTCTGGATATTTTGGAATAGTTGCCATTGGAAGAGGTGCTCAGGTCAAGCATTTAAACCCTGAAACAAAAGTCAGAACAAACTAAAAAGACTTAAGAACATGAAACCGAATGTCAACTTTGTTTGAGCCAAGGACATGAATTAAAAAGTAAAAACTTGGCCGGGCGTGGTGGCTCAAGCCTGTAATCCCAGCACTTTGGGAGGCCGAGACGGGCGGATCACGAGGTCAGGAGTTCGAGACCATCCTGGCTAACACGGTGAAACCCCGTCTCTACTAAAAAATACAAAAAGCTAGCCGGGCGAGGTGGCTGGCGCCTGTAGTCCCAGCTACTCGGGAGGCTGAGGCAGGAGAACGGCGTAAACCCGGGAGGCGGAGCTTGCAGTGAGCGGAGATCCGGCCACTGCACTCCAGCCCGAAAGTAAAAACTTGTAAAATCATTTATCATTTATTTAAACTAGTAATTATATACTTTTTTCTAAAGACTTGGATTTTCTGATAATAAAAATATCTGTGTTCACATATTGCTGTCTGGTCACTGTTCTACTTCTACTCACAACAGCATTCATTATACAAGGGAAAAAATGGAATATAAGGAGGAGGCTGGACTGTGGGACAGAGAGAAGTCTGAGTGACAGTAATTGGAGTGTGTCTGATAGGCAGATGCTTCATGGTACTAGTCAGAGCTGATTGGCTGAGGGAGCTATGTCCCACTCGTGGGTGTTATTATCAGAGAGGAGGAGTGAGGATGGAATTTTCTGGGAAAGGTCACATGATAAAGAGGACCAGTAAGAGGTAGATTCATGAATGGAGTCTGAGCCAGCTAGCTATGGAGAACAATTTGACAGCTGGCAAGCAGACAGGTAGGATATGTACCGTTCTCTACTGCTCCCTACCGCTTAAAACCCCATCTCTTTCTTCTTTTACCTCTCGGGTTTGGGTATTGAAGGCCTAATGCTGCTTCATTCAATTTTTACAGAAGTTTTAGGAAACCGGGGACTCTAAATTCCCCCACATGGTGAACTATGGGTGGCCATCTCCAACTGCTGGTGATGCCAGAAATGAAGGCAATGGGGAACCAGGAGTCAATACACATCTTCCTTTAGCTAGAAGCTCTCTCCTAAAATATTCTCTACGTATTACCCCCACCCTTTCCCTTTCCACTTTTACCTAATGGCTTTCAAGTGATAAAAACTGTGTGGGCAATTTTACAAAAGTTTCAGAAAGGCCAGACACTTCAATTTCTCAAAAGAGTGGAATGGCAAGTCCCACTATAGATCATAATATAAGAAAAAAAAATTGGCCAAGAGCTAGGAAACTCTAATCATTTAGCTAATCATTTAGCCAGATTATATGAGCATTTAACCAAATATTCATATAATAGCCATCTCTACATTCCTTAACCTTCTCCTGGTAGAGATTGGTGCTGGATAGCAAATTCTGTTACAATAATTTTTTGGTAGGGTTTAAGGAAAACAGGGGATCAAAATTCCCGAAAGTGCAGACTTTGGGTGGCAAACATCAAGTAAAATTTACCAAAAGGGAAAAAAAAGCAAAAAGGAGCCACTAACTTTTAATATCTCCCACCCTTCCACTCTCTCCTCTCCTCCTTTCCCCTTTTTCTTACTGTATGTATGATACTCAGATCTGTTTATTTAATGTCTTAACAGAGGTTTTATGGGAATTTTTCCTCAATTTTCCAAACTCTAAGGACTGCAAATTGGAAACTCATTAAAGGAAATCTAGCAACAGGCTATGAGCAAGAATAATCATTTTAAATAAAAGAATAGGCAGAGGAGAGCCAAGAGCCAGGCAACCTCTGTCCCATAGGCAAAACATCTCTCTTTTTTGTGGGCTAGTCAAGTGCAGCAGTGGGAGTAGAGAAGGCACTAGAACTTCTCTCTTAATACAACTATGCCTACCATTCATCCCTTTTTTCCCAGTTGCTCAGATCCTCAATTCCCTGTCGAAGATACGCTGGTCAGCTCTGCTGAATTAGTGTCTTTGCTGAGATGATAGGGAGAGTCTGGCCTCAATTTTCAAAACTTTGTGTGCACTGTGCTTGTCCGTGACTCCAATAGTGTCTAGCAATATGTGAAAGAAAACAGAATATATTTTAAAACAATAGAGTAGAGGTGGAAGGTGGACTGAGAGCCAGATACGTCTGCCTCTCAGCCAGCAACTGTCTCCAAACTATCTTCTTTCTACTACTATTCTTTACCTTTTTCTTTGATCTGTTTACCTATTTGATCTGTATGGTGGCCATTTCTGTTATGTTAGTTGTTTTACAGAGGTTTTAGAGCTACGTGGCATTTATATCCAAACTTGAGTTCAGTGTGTTATCAACTCAAAAAAAGAAATCTAGCAGGAGTTATGGATAAGAGAAATGCCTTAAAAATAATGAGATTCTAGGTGAATAAGGACCAGGAGCCAGCCAACTTCTGCTCTTAGACAGGATCCCTACATTCTACCAATGACCTTAATCCCTTTATTTTCCTTTTATCCTCTAGGTGTTCAGTGGACATTTCCACTGCATTAATGCCTTTATAAGAGTGTTGAGTGGGACTTGGGTTCAGTATTCGCACCTACAATTCACAAGTGATCAGCCGAAGAAGTGAAACCTAAAAAGAATTTATGAACAAATGAAATGTCTTAAAGATATTGTGATAGGAGGCAAGACAGGATTAGGAGCCAGCAAGCTGCTATCCTTCATACAAAAGTAGTCTTCTAATAAGCCCCTTTTTAACACACACCCATCCTACTTTTCCTTCTCCCTCTTACTTCCAGGATATGGGGTGGTCACTGCTGCTGCATCAGTTACCTTCATGAAATTGTTGGGAGACTCTAATCTCAGTTTTCTATACACTGCTGCTTATATTTACTCATGTCAGCTACAACATTTAGCAATATGTGATGGAAAAGACAACATGCTTTGAATCACATTAGAAGGTACACAGGGAAACCAAGAGTAAGCCAACTTCTGCCCAATAGTCAGCACAACTCTCCTGCCTTCCTTCACTCTGCCAATGACCTTCACACATTTGTTTTTCCCATTTTCCTTTCAGGTTTTCAGTGGTCACTTCTGTCGCATTATTTTATTTATAGAGAATTCAGTGGGGCTTGGGAAAATATTCCCACTGGACTCTCTGCAGGTAATCAGAAGTAAGGCCTAGGAATAATGTATTTTATTTTATTTTTAAGGTTTTTTTTATTTTTATTTTTTGTGGATACATCATAGGCATATATATATGTGTATGTATGTGTATATTAGGAAAGTAAAGGAATATGTGTGTATGTGTATATTATCATGTAATATGTAATATGTAAAATATATCACATACCCCATATATAAAATATGTTTAATATTATATATTACATTATATATTACTTTTTATATGTGGGGTACATGATATATTTTACATATTACAGGCATGCAATGTATAATAATCACATCATGAAACATTGAGTATCCATCCCCTCAAGCATTTATCTTTTGTGTCAGAAGCCAATTATCCTCTTTTAGTCATTTTTAAATGTATAAGTTTTTATTGACTATAGTCACCTTGTTGTGTAATCAAATACTAGGTCTTATTCATTCTTTCTATTTTTTTAAATTAATCATCCTTACCTTCCTCCCACCCACCACCACTCCCCTTCCCAACCTCTGATTACCATCCTTCTCTGTGTCCATGAGTTCATTGCTTTGATTTTTAGAGCCCACAAATAAGTTAAAGCATGTAATATTTGTCTTTCTCTGCCTGGCTTATTTCTCTTAGCATAATGACCTCCAGTTCCATCCATGTTGCTGCAAATGACATGATCTCATTTTTTTTTATGACTGAATAGTACTCCATTGTATATATGTATCACATTTTCTTTATCCATTCATCTGTTTGTGGGCCCTTAGGTTGCTTCCAAATCTTGGCTATTGTGAACACTGCTGCAACAAACATAGGAGTGCAGGTATCTCTTTGATATCCTGATTTCCTTACTTTTGGGTATATACCCAGCAGTGGGATTGCTGGATCTTATGGAAGCCCTATTTTCAGTTTTCTAAGGAACCTCCAAACTGTTTTTCATAGTGGGTGTACCAATTTACATTCCCACCAACAGCATACGAGGATTAATCCCTTATCAGATGAGTAGTTTGCAAATTTTTTCTCCCATTCTGTGTGTTGTTTCTTCACTTTGTTGGTTGTTTCCTTTGCTGTGCAGAAGCTTTTTAACTTGATGTGATCCTATTTGTCCCTTTTTGCTTTCGTTTCCTATGTTTGTGGAGTGTTACTCAAGAAATTTTTGCCCAGACCAACGTCCGGGAGATTTTCCCCAAGGTTTCATTGTAGTAGTTTCATAATTGGAGGTCTCAGATTTCAGTCTTTAATCCATTTTGATTTGATATTTGTGTAAAGTGAGAGATAAAGATCATGTTTCGTTATTCTACATATGGATATCCAGTTTTCCCATCACAATTTATTGAAGAGACTGTCTTTTCCCCAATATATGTTCTTGGCATCTTTGTTGAAAATGAGTTAACTTTAGGTGTGTGGATTTGTTCCTGGGTTCTCTATTCTGTTACATTGGTCTATACATTTTTATTCCAGTATCATGCTGTTTTGGTTACTGTAGCTCTGTAGTATAATTTGAAGCCAGGTAATGTGATTCCTCCAGTTCTGCTCTTCTTTCTCACGATAGCTTTGGCAATTCTGGGTCTTTTGAGGTTTCATATAAGTTTTAGGATTGTTTTTTCTATTTCTATGAAGAATGCCTTTGGTATTTTGATAGGGATTGTACTGAATCTGCAGATTTCTTTGAGTAGTATGGACATTGCAACAATATTGACTCTTCCAATCCATGAACATGGAATATCTTTCCATTTTTTGTGTGTCCTTGTGAATTTCTTTCATCAGTGTTTCATAGCATTCATTGCAGATATCTTTTACTTTTTTGGTTAAGTCAATTCCTAGGTATTTAACTTTATTTGTGGCTATTATAAATGGTAATTTTTAAATTTCCTTTTCAGATTGTTCATTGTTGGCATATAGAAATGCTACTGATTTTCATATGCTAATTTTCTATCCTGCAACTTTGTTGAATTCGTTTATCAGTTCTAAAGTTTTTTGATGAAGTCATTAGGTTTTTCCAAATATAAGATCACATCATCTACAAACAAAGATAATTTGGATAATTTGACTTTTTCCTTTCCAGTTTGGATGGCCTTTATTTCTTTTTCCTTTTTCCTTT
Source organism: Colobus angolensis palliatus (assembly GCF_000951035.1). Lineage (NCBI taxonomy): Eukaryota > Metazoa > Chordata > Mammalia > Primates > Cercopithecidae > Colobus > Colobus angolensis. Next base: position 467,045 of record NW_012119377.1, on the reverse strand, counting down.
TTCATATATATATATATATACACACACACACACATATATATATATACACACACACATATATATATATATACACACACACACATATATATATACATATATATATATATATACTTGAAGTTCTAAGGGTACATGTGCACAATGTGCAGGTTTGTGCCATGTTGGTTTGCTGCACCCATCAACTCATCATTTACATTAGGTATTTCTCCTAATGCTATCCCTCTCCCAGCCCCCCACCCCACGACAGGCCCCAGTATGTGATGTTCCCTGCCCTGTGTCCAAGTGTTCTCA
>NW_012119377.1:456479-466707 GCF_000951035.1 Colobus angolensis palliatus | reverse complement strand
TTTCTCCTAATGCTATCCCTCTCCCAGCCCCCCACCCCACGACAGGCCCCAGTATGTGATGTTCCCTGCCCTGTGTCCAAGTGTTCTCATTGTTCATTTCCCACCTATGAGTGAGAACACGCAGTGTTTGGTTTTCTGTCCTTGTGATAGTTTGCTCAGAATGATGTTTTCCAGCTTCGTCCATGTCCCTTCAAAGGACATGAACTCATCCTTTTTTATGGCTGCATAGTATTCCATGTGTATATGTGCCACATTTTCTTAATCCAGTCTGTCATTGATGGACATTTGGGTTGGTTGCAAGTCTTTGCTATTGTGAATAGTGCCGCCATAAACATACGCGTGCATGTGTCTTTATAGTAGCATGAGTTATAATCCTTTGAGTATATACCCAGTAATGGGATCGCTGGGTCAAATGGTATTTCTAGTTCTAGATCCTTGAGGAATCGCCACTGTCTTCCACAGCAGTTGAACTAGTTTACACTCCCACCAACAGTGTAAAAGCATTCCTATTTCTCCACATCCTCTCCAGCATCTGTTGTTTTAATGATCGCCATTCTAACTGGTGTGAGATGGTATCTCATTGTGGTTTTGATTTGCATTTCTCTGATGACCAGTGATGATGAGCATTTTCTCATGTGTCTGTTGCCTGCATAAATGTCTTCTTTTGAGAAGTGTCTGTTCATATCCTTTGCCCACGTTTTGATGGGGTTATCGGGGGTTTTTTCTTGTAAATTTGTTTAAGTTCTTTATAGATTCTGGATATTAGCCCTTTGTCAGGTGGGTAGAATGCAAAAATTTGCTCCCATACTGTAGGTTGCCTGTTCACTCTGATGGTAGTTTCTTTTGCTGTGCAGAAGCTCTTTAGTTTAATTAGATCCCATTTGTCTATTTTGGCTTTTGTTGCCATTGCTTTTGGTGTTTCAGTCATGAAGTCCTTGCCCATGCCTATGTCCTGAATGGTATTGCCTAGGTTTTCTTCTAGGGTTTTTATGGTTTTAGGTCTAACATTTAAGTCTTTAATCCATCTTGAATTAATTTTTGTATAGGGTGTAAGGAAGGGATCCAGTTTCAGCTTTCTACATATGGCTAGCCAGTTTTCCCAGCACTATTTATTAAATGGGGAATCCTTTCCCCATTTCTTGATTTTGTCAGGTTTGTCAAAGATCAGATGGTTGTAGATGTGTGGTGTTATTTCTGAGGCCACTGTTCTGTTCCATTGGTCTATGTATCTGTTTTGGTACCAGTACCATGCTGTTTTGGTTACTGTAGCCTTGTAGTTTAGTTTGAAGTCAAGTAGCATGATGCCTCCAGCTTTGTTCTTTTTGCTTAGGATCATCTTGGCAATGCAGGCTCTTTTTTGGTTCCATATGAACTTTAAAGTAGTTTTATCCAATTCTGTGAAGAAAGTCATTGGTAGTTTGATGGGAATGGCACTGAATCTATAAACTACCTTGGGCAGTATGGCCATTTTCACGATATTGATTCTTCCTATCCATGAGCATGGAATGTTCTTCCATTTGTTTGTGTGTCCTCCTTTATTTTGTTGAGCAGTGGTTTGTAGTTCTCCTTGAAGAGGTCCTTCACATCCCTTGTAAGTTGGATTCCTAGGTATTTTATTCTCTTTGTAGCAATTGTGAATGGGAGTTCACTCATGATTTGGCTCTCTGTCTGTTATTGGTGTATAGGAATGCTTGCAATTTTTGCATGCTCATTTTGTATCCTGAGACTTTGCTGAAGTTGCTTATCAGCTTAAGGAGATGTGGGGCTGAGATGATGGGGTTTTCTGAATATACAATCATGTCATCTGCAAACAGGGACAATTTGACTTCCTCTTTTCCTAATTGAATACCCTTGATTTCTTTCTCTTGCCTGATTGCCCTGGTCAGAACTTCCAACACTATGTTGAATAGAAGTGGTGAGAGAGGTGGATGCCCCTTATTTCTTTCTTTTGTCTGATTGATCTAGCTAGGACTTTCAGTACTATGCTGAATAACAGTGAAAGTGGGCATCCTTGTCATGTTCCAGATCTTAGAAGAAATGCTTTCAGTTTTTTGGGTTTTTTTTTCCCATTCTGTACAATACTAACTGTGGGACTGTCATGTATGGCTTTTATTATGTTGAGGTATGTTCCTTCTATACCTAGTTTTTTTAGGGTTTTTATCATGAAGGGATGTTGAACTTTATCAAATGCTTTTTCACCATCTATTGAAATGATCATATGGTTTTTGTCCTTCATCGTGTTGATATGATGTAACACATTGATTAATTTGCATATGTTGAACCATCCTTGCATCCCTGAGATAAATCCCACTTGGCCTTGATGAATGATATTTTTAACATATTGTTGAATTCAGTTTGCTAGTATTATGTTAAGGATTTTTGCATCAATATTTATGAGAGATATTGGCCTGTAGCTTTCTTTTTTTGATGTGTCTTTATCAGGTTTTGGTATCCGATTAATACTGACCTTGTAGAATAAGTTTGTAAGTATAGGGATAATTTATGAGCAAATAAAATGCCTTTAAATGATATGATAGGAAAATGAGCAGGAAAAGAGGCAGCCAACTTCGGTTTGGCCTTTTTTTAAACCCTCTTAAATTATGGATATTTGTTAGTGTTCTCTGTTATATTAGTTCTTTGCTGGAATTGTCCAAATAATCCAGTCTCAGTTTTCTGGACCTGCAGATTGTATTTGCGGATATCACCCTTAGAATCTAGCAATATGTGATGGAAAAGTGGCATGCTTTGGGCCACATTAGATGGGAAATAGATGAACCAGTAATCAGCCAACTCCCAACTTTAGTGAGCACTTATCTTCTGACTCTTCTTTATGCCAATAACCTTTGCACATCTATTTTCACCTTTCATCTTCTAGATGTTCTGTGGTCATGTCTGTTGTGCTATTTTATCTATAGAGATTTCAGTCAGCTCAGCCAGCTATTCCCACCTCTGCATCTTCAAGTGGTCAGCTCAAGAAATTAAAAACTAGCAACAGTTTGTGAATAAGCTAAATGTCTTATAGTGTTGTCATAGGCAATAAAGCAGGATCAAGAGCCAGCCAACCTGTACACTTTATGGAAAAATGTTCTCCTAATATTAACATTCCTAGCATACCACTGATCCCTTCTTTCATTCTCTATCTTATGTCCTGGATATTGGTTACTCAGCTCTGCCACATTAGTGTCTTTACTTATGTTGTCTGAAGAATCTAGTCTCACTTTCCTGCACCTTGCACACTTTATTTGTGCATGTCAGCCATACAATCTAGAAATATGTGACAGAAAAAAAACGAAATATTTTAAAATAGAATAGAAGCAGGTGAACTAGGAGACAGACAACTCCTGCTATTCAGAAAAAAAAATTGGGCTTTTGGTGTTTGCCTCTTGCCACAACCTGCTCCTTTCTTATTTCCATCCTGGGTATTTGGTAGGAAACCATCTTATATTCGTGTCTCTGCTAAAGTTGGCATAATAATCTAGTCTCGGTTTTCTGTATCTGTAGACTGTGTTTGCACATATCAAGATAGAATCTGGAAATATATGATTCCAGAAAATATAGAGAACATAATACACTTTGAACCATGTTAGAAAGGAAACTGGTGAATGAGGAGTCAGCCAACTCTTGCCCATCAGCCATCCCTTTTCTCCTAACATCTTTATTTCTTCCAATGTTTGGGGTTTACTTTTCCCCTTTTGTCTTCCAGGTATTTAGCGGTCATTTCTGTTGTGTTATTTGTACAGAGAGATCAGTGGGGTTGGGCCAAATATTATTAGCTTTTGTTCTGCAAGTGGTCAGCTCAAGAAGTGAAACCTGGGAAGAGGTTATGAACAAGTGAAATGCCTTCAAATGTTGTCATAAGAGGAAAGACAGCATCAGGTGCCAGTCAACTCCTGCCCTTTTTTATTTTCTTTTACAAACTTTGTCTCCTAATATTCCTCTTATCACTCCCCTGTTCTTTTCATTCACTCTTTTCCCTTGTGGATATTTGTTGGTCACTTCTGTTATATTACTTTCTTTGCTGAAGCTCTCCAGAGACTGAAGTCTCTTTTGTAACTTGGAGCTCGTATTTGCATATATCAACAGTTGAATCTAACAATTTGTGGTATAAAGACATGCTTCAACCCAAATTAAATGAAAATAGGCAAACCATGAAATAGCCAGTTCCCTCCCATCAGTTGTAAGTTCCTTATTTCTGTCTATGATATTTCTCATTTTATTTTCTCCTATTCCCACGTGGATTTTTAAAATTATCTCTGTAACATTAGTATATTTTGAGAGATTTAAGAGAGTTCCCACCTTGAAGTCTGAGGTCACAACATCAAACAGAGAAGCTTAGCAAGCATTATAGATAAGTGAAATTCCTTAAAATAATTAAATAACAGGAAAGTGTGAACCATGAGCCAGCCAATTTTTGTCTTTGTGCCAGACTATTTATCCTAACTTCCATCATCCTTTATAGCCCCTCCATCATCACCATTCTATTGCCTTCCTTATACACTCTGGTTGTTGTCTGGGCTCTTGTCTGTGTTATTGTCTTTATATTGGTTTCAAGGATTCACAGCTCAATTTTACCACCTTGACTACTGTGGGTGTCTTGCATGATGAAAAAGATTTAACAAAATAGTATAAAAATGTGTATTCCCTTAATATTTTTGGATTTTAAAAAAGAAGTTCTAGAAATCAGACACTTCCTGTCCTCTATCGACATCCTCAATCCTAAAATAACTGTGATCCTCAGTCTCCCTATTTCACTCCACTTTTACATACATTCTCATGCTTGCTAAATGTTTCATGGTCACCTCTCCCCCATCAGTGTCTTTGCTAAGCCTATGGGAAAAATCAGGCCTCTGTGTACAACTATCTTGTAGACGATAGTTTCTCACAATAGGAAGTAGCAGTTTATGAAGAAAAACAGTACATGCATTACAAAACTGAATTCAGATGGAAGTTGGTCCAGATGCCAGCTGACTTCTGCCGTTTATTTATCACCTCTCTCCTAGCTTCCATCTTTCTACTGCTGACCTTCTTTCCTTTATTTTCCCCTTTATCATCCAAATGTTTAATATTCATTTTTGTAGTGCTAGTGTATTTGCAAAGGTTTTAGAGAGACTCGGTATTATCAACTTGAGGCACTTTTTTTTTCTTGTTTTTTTTTTTTTTTTTTTGAGACACAGTCTCACTCTGCACCCAGGCTGGAGTGCAGTGACATGATCTCGGCTCACTACAACCTCTGCCTCCCGGGTTCAAGCTTTTCTCATGCCTCAGCCTCTCAAGTAGCTTGGACTACAGGTGTGCACCACCACACCCGGTTAATTTTTGTATTTTTAGTAGAGATGGGGCTTTCAGTGTGTTGGCCAGGCTGATCTTGAACTCCTGACCTCAAGTGATCTGCCCACCTTCGCCTCCCAAAGTGTCTGGGATTACAGGCATGAGCCACTGTTCCTGGTCAACATGAGGTCCTTTTGTGGCCAGCTCTTAAAGAGAAATCTAGCAAGAGTTGTGGACAAGTGAAATGCCTTAAAATAATGAGATAATAGGTGAAAATGGACCAAGAGTCAGCCAACTCCTGCCCTCAGCCAGAACTTGCATCCCAACTTTCAATTTCTATAACTGCCTGTCACCTTTCTTTTCCCCTTCACTGTCCAGATTAGCTTTTTTCTTTTAAATTTGTATAAATGTATGGGGTATAAGTATAATTTTGTTACATAGTTAATTTTAAAACTCTACTGTCAGGAGTGGGATTGTTGAAGGTTATTTTTGTTGCATTAATCCCACCTCAAGGTCTCTGTGTAGCCACTTCTTGCAAGAAATGAATTCTGGCAAGAGTTATGAACAAATTAAATGTCTTAAAATAATCATACAAGCGGAGAAAGTAAACCAGGAGCCAGCTAACTTCTCCCCTGAATCAGAACATTTCTCCTAACTTATATCATCCTACCACAACCCTCCCTGCCATCCCCATTTTATTTCCCTTTTTATATACTCTGTGTTTTATAGTGTCCTATTCTGTTTTAGTGCCTTTACATTGATTTCAGGGATACATGGCCTCCATATAAACACCATGAGGGTTTTGTGTGTCCAACGACTAAAATCTAACATGCTATGGAAACGTATGGTGCCTTAAAATTCGATAGCGAAGAGGACTAGGAGCCTGACACCTCCTGCTCTTTAGCCCAAAACCATCTCTTGCTCTCTTCTCTCTTACTGCTTTCTCCCCTTCCTTATTTCCTGTCTGCTTGGTGTATGTTTGCTGGTCAGTTTTGTTGCATTAGTTATTTTATTAAATCTGTGGCTAGACTCAGGCCTCAATTCACAATTTTGCCAACTATGGTTGTACATGACAACAGCCTCTAGCAACTTGTTTTATAAGAAAAAAAATGCATGTTTTCAAAAAATGAAATAGATGTAAGAGGTTGAGAGAAGCCAGCAAAATCTTCCTCCTTGGCCATCTCTTCTCTCCTAACTTCCATCCATCTATCTATATATTTGGTGCTCATCTCTTTTATGTTAGTATCTTTAGGGAGGTTTTAAGAAACTCAGCTTCAGTTTTATTACCTTGAAAACTGTGATCCAACAGCCTAAGGAGAAAATCTAACAAGAGGTTATGGGGTCAGTAAAATGCCTTAAAATGACAAGATAGTGTGCTAGGAGAAGGAAGACAAGAAGCCAGCCAGCTCCTCTACGTTAGCCCACAGGTCTCTCCTAACCTCCATCTTCCTACCACTGACCCTTACCCTTTTATTTACTCTATTTTCCTTTCTGGATATTATATCATCACCTGTGCTGTGTGAGTGTCTTTACATAGGTTTTGGGGGATAATTGGCCTGCCTTAGGGTTATAAGTGCCATAACCATAAAAATCCATCGAAGGTTATTATGGAAAGGAGTAACGTCTTAAAATGTTGGGATAAGAAGTGAAAGAGACCTAGAAGCCAAACAAAGCCTGCCCTTGTACAGAACCTCTCTCCTAATTTCCATCATCCCTCTCTACCTTTTCTCCTTTCCCCTCTTACTGTTGAATTTCAGCTCTGCTGTGTTAATGTCTCTGAAGAAGCTGTGGAGAGAATCAGGCTTTAATTTTTGCAATAACACAGACTGTCAATGGTCACTTAAAGAGTGGAATTTAGCAATAGCTGATGCAAAAAGGAAAGTCTTTATAATAAAAAAGGTATCAGAAAAAGAAAGATGACCAAGAACCAACAAACTCCTGTCTTTGGCTTGATGATTTTCCTTATATCCACCTGTCTATTACTCACTTCCTTTCTCTTTTCCTTTTCTACTTCTTTGATAGTTATTAATCAGTTCTGCTGCATAAGTGTTTCTTCAGAAGGTTTAGGGAAAAATCCAGCCTTGATCATCTCAACCTTGAGGACTGTTGGTTGCTCTATCTAAATGCTGGGAACCAGAGTGACAAACAAGCCATAGAATCTGAAGAAAGATAACAAGCAAAATGTACACAAATGGGACAGAGGGAGAAGTAAGACCAGGATCCAGCTAACTCTTGCCCTTTAGTAGCAAGATCTTTCCTTTCATCTCCCTAAACACCTGTTACCTTCTTTCTTTTTTCACCTCACTTCTGCTGTCTTCACCTTGCCAAAGAGGCTGTTATTGCTTTCTGTCCATGTGGCCTGGCCTAGTAAGCTGTCACGGCCCTCAGTAGGAGCTAGTGGTGTGGAGGTCTTGCCAGCTAAAAAAACAGGTTGTGATGACCTCCCCATGAATCTGTGCTGCTGTGGACACATTTTATCCCACGAGTACAGCCAGGCTAATGCCAACTTGCAATGTGCCAGAACTCATTCCCAGGATGTCTGTCATGAAACATTAGTTGACTGAGAGACTTCTAGTTCCTCAGTGATATGGTTGAGGTTGGGTATAGAGATGAGTGCACTGTTTCCAAATCCAATGGTGTTTCCAAATCACAATGTGTTTATTGGAGATCAAGACACCCAAGTGGGAATTTGTGGGGTGTATATGGCAGGATGAAGCTTCCTGGAAGCAAGGGGTGGTAATTTTTGAGGTATATTTGAGGTGGACATCTCCTTTCAGTTTCTCTGCCAGAAAAAGGGTAATTAGGACAAATCTTTAAGAAAAGAGTGGTACAGTAGACAATAACCAGACTGAATTGCTGGCTCTTAGGCCTTAAGGCAGAAAGTGAGATTTGGGGGACCCTTTCTCCCTCTCTTTTGCTAATTCTACATTGCCATTTTAACATGCTATGAGTATTAGGTAAACAGGAGTATGAAGCTTATCAAAGTGAGAGATACTGCTTTCTAGTGCATTCTGTGTCTACTGACCCTGAGGACCATAATGGTGGCAGAAGCATTTGCAACCCCTTTTTCTCAAGAAAAATGGCTCTACTTTTCCAGCCCAGGCTTTTAAGATACAGGCCAAGCACAAGAGAGCCCATCTTTCACCCACAACAGCAGGTCGATGGGCAGTTGGTCAATTTTCTTATGTAATGTTTGTTAACTGCCAAATGTGGTTAGGCACGGTAAATGAATTAAAGCTATTCATTAAAGATTTTAAATGATACATATTTAAATATATTTATGGGGCAGATGTGGTATACTGTCACATGCATAGAATGTGTAATGATCAAATCAGTGAATTTAGGATATCCAACACCTTGAGTATTTATTATTTCTATGTGTTCAGAACATTTCAAGACCCTCTTCTGGCTACTACGATATATACAATGCATTGGTTTTACTATAGTGACCCTACTCTGCTATTGAACAAGAGAAGTTTTCCCTTATATCTAACTGTATGTTTGTACCCATTAACCAGCCTCTCTTCATCCTGCCCCTGCTCTCACCCTTCCCAGCCTCTGGTAACTATCATTCTTCTTTCTACTTCCATGAGATCAAAATTTCTAGCTCCCAGATATGAGTGAAAATATACAATATTTGTCTTTCTGAGCATAGCTTATTTCACTTAACATAATGACCTCCAGTTCCATCCATGTTGCTGCAAATGACATGATTTCATTCTTGTTCATGGCAAAATCGTACTCCATTGTGTGTATATACCACATTTTTTTGAAGGCCATTAAACTTAAGGTTTTTTTTTATCTTTTTTAATCTTTTTTTTTCAACTTTTATTTTCAGTTCAAGAGTACATGTGTAGGTTTGTTATATAGGTAAACTTGTATCACAGGAGTTTGTTTTGTAAATTATTTTGTCACCCAGGTACTAAGCCTAGGACCCAACAGTTATTTTTGTCCTTTTTGGGGTTGTTTGGGTTTTTTGTGTAAATTTGTTTTAATTGCTTATAGATGCTGGATATTAGACCTTTGTCAGATGCATAGTTTGCAAATAGTTTCTCTCATTCTGTAGGTTGTCCGTTTACTCTGTTGATAGTTTCCTTTGCTGTGCGGAAGCTCTTCAGTTTAATTAGGTCCCATTTGTCAATTTTTGCTTTCGTTGGGATTGCTTTTGGCATATTCCTCATGAAATCTTTGCCTGTTCCTATGTCCTGAATGGTATTACCTAGGTTGTCTTCCAGGGTTTTTAAAGTTTTGGGGTTTACACTTAAGTCCTTAAGCCATCTTGAGTTGATTTTTGTATGTGGTGAAAGGAAGGGGTCCCATTTCAATCTTCTGCACATGGCTAGCCACTTCTCCTAGCACCACATATTGAATAGGGTATCCTTTCGCCATTCCTTGTTTTTGTCAGCTTTGTCAAAGATCAAATGGTTGTAGGTGTGCAACCTTATTTCTGGGTTATCCATTCTGTTCCACTAGTCTATGTACCAATACCATGCCATTTTGGTTACTGTATCCCTGTAGTATAGTTTGAAGTTGAGTAGTGTGATACCTCCAGCTTTGTTCTTTTTGCTTAGGATTGCCTTGGGTATTTGGGCTCCATTTTTGGTTCCATAGGAATTTTTAAATAATTTTTATCTAGTTCTGTTAGGAATGTCATTTGTAGTTTGATGAGAATAGCATTAAATCTATACATTGCGAAGATGGCCGAATAGGAACAGCTCCAGTCTCCAACTCCCAGTGCGAAGGACACAGAAGATCGGTGATTTCTGCATTTTCAACTGAGATACTGGGGTCATCTCACTAGGAAGTGCCGGACAATCGGTGCTGGTCAGCTGCTGCAGCCTGACCAGCGAGAGCTGAAGCAGGGTGAGGCATCGCCTCACCTGGGAAGCGCAAGGGGGAAGGGAATCCCTTTTCCCAGCCAGGGGAACTGAGACACACAACACCTGGAAAATCGGGTAAC
>NW_012119377.1:390800-451567 GCF_000951035.1 Colobus angolensis palliatus | reverse complement strand
GCACAAGTATACATATGTAACAAACCTGCATGTTATGCACATGTACCCTAGAACTTAAAGTATAATAAAAATAAATTTTAAAAAATCTATAAATTGCTTTGGGCATTATGGCCATTTTAATGATACTGATTCTTCCTAACCATAAGCATGGCATGTTTTTCCATTTGTTTGTGTCATCTCTGATTTTTTTGAGCAGTGTTTTGTAATTCTTATTGTACAGATCTTTCACCTCCCTGGTTAGCTGTATTCCTAGATATTTTATTCTTTCTGTGCCAATTGTCAGTGGGATTGCATTCCTGATTTGGTTCTTGGCTTGGCTGTCGTTGGTTATACATTTTCTTTATCCACTTGTTCATTGATGAACACTTAGGTTGATTCCATATCTTTGCTATTGCTAAAAGTGCTGCAATATACATAGGAGTGCAGGTATTCCTTAGACATACTGATTTCTTTTCCTGTGGATACATACTCAGTAGTGGGATTGCTGGATCATATGGTAGTTCTTAGTTTTTTTATAAATCTTCACATTGTTTTCCATAGTGGCTATACTAATTTACTTTCCCACCAACAGTGTACATGAGTTCCCTTTTCTCTTCATCCTTGCCAGCATCTGGTTATTGTTGTTTTTGTTTGTTTGTTTTTGCCTTTTTAATAGTAGCCATTCTAACCAAGGTAAGATATTTTGTTGTGATTTTAATTTGTATTTCCCATTTGATTAGTGATGTTGAGCATTTTTTTCATACACCTGTTGGCAACTTGTATGTCTTATTTTAAGAAATTTGGATTCGTGTTCTTTGCTCACTTTTTAATGGGATTATATGTTTTTGTTTTTTATTGAGTTGTTTGAGTTCCTTGTATATTCTGGATATTAGTCCCTTGTTGGATGAATAGTTTACAAATATTTTCTCCCATTCAACAGGTTGTCTCTTCACTCTTTTGATTGTTTCCTTTACTGTGCAGAAGCTTTTTGGTTTAATATAGTGTCACTTGTCTATTTTTGTTTTTGTTGCCTGTGCTTTTGAGGTCTTAGCCATAAAATCTTTGCCTACATTAATGTCCTGAAGTGCTTTCCCTATGTTTTCTTCTAGTAGGTTTATAGTTTCGAGTCTTATGTTTAGGTCTTTAATCCATCTGGAGTTCATTTTTGTACATGATGAGAAATAGGAGTCCAGTTTCATCCTTCTGAATATGGATATCTAATTTTCCCAGCGCCATTTACTGAAGAAGGTACCCTTTCCCCAGTGTATGTCCTTAGAATTTTTTTTGAAAATAAGTTGGCTGTGAATATGTGGTTTTATTTCTGGATTCACTATTCTGTCCCATTCATCTATGTGTCTGCCTTTATATGAATACTGTGTCATTTTGATTACTATAGCCTGGTGACACATCCTGAAGTCAGGTAGTATGATGCCTCCAGCGTTGTCCTTTTTGCTCACGGTTGCTTTGGCTACTTGGACTCCTTTTTCATTCCATGTGAATTTTAGGATTGTTTTTTCTATTTCTGTGAAATATGACATTGGTATGTTGACAGGAATTGCATGAAATCCGTAGATTGTTTTGAGTAGTATGGTCATTTTAACAATATTAATTCTTTCAATCCATGAGCATGGGATGTCTTTCCATTTATGTCCTCTTCAAAATCTTTCATCAGAGATTTCCTTGTAAAGACCTTTCACCTCCCTGGTTAAGTTTATTCCTAGATATTTCAGTAGCTACTGTAAATGGGATAGGCTTCTTGATTTCTCTCTCAGCTAGATCAATATTGGTGCATAAAAACACTACTGATTTCTATATGTTGATTTTATATCCTGCAATTTTACTGAATTTAATGGTCAGATCTAAGAATTTCTCGGGTGGAGTCTTTAGGTTTGTCTTGATATAAGCTCATGACATATGCAAAGAAGGACAATTTGACTTCCCCCTTTCCAATTTGGGTGCCTTTCTTTTTCCTACCTGGTTGCTCTGGGTATGACTTCCAGTAATACATTGAATAGGGGTGATGAAAATGTGCATCCTTGTCTTGTTCCATTTCTTAGAGGAAAGGTTTTCAGCATTTTCCCATTCAGTCTGATTTCAGCTGTGGGTTTGTCATATATGGCCTTCATTATGTCGAGGTACAATCCTTCTATGCCTAGTTTGTTGAGAGTTTTTATTATGAAGGAATGTTGACTTTTACCAAATCGTTTTTCTGTGTCTATTGAGATGATCATACAGAGTTGGCATTCATTCTGTTGATGTGATGTATTACATTTATTGATTTGCATATGTTGAGCCATTCTTGCATCCCTGGGATAAATCCCACTTGATCATGGTGTATCTTTTGGATAGATTGTAGGATTCAGATTGCTAGTATTTTGTTGAGGACTTTTGCATCTATGTTCATCATGGATATTTGCCTGTAGTTTTTTGTTGTTGTTGCATCCTTGTCTGGTTTTGCTGTCACAGTAATGTTGGCCTCATAGGATGAGTTAGGGAGAATTCCCTCCCCTTAATATTTTTGGAATAGTTTGAGGAGGATTGGTATTAGTTCCTCTTTGTGAGTTAGGTAGAATTCATCAGTGAAGCATTCAGTCCTAGACTTTTATTTGTTGAGAGACTTTTTATTACTGATTCAATCTCATTACTCATTATTGGTCTGTTCAGGTTTTCAATTTCTTCCTGATTAAATTTTGGTAGGTTGCATGCCTCCAGGAATTTATCCCTTTTCTCAAGGTTTTCCAGTCTGTTATCGTCTAGTTGTTCATAACAGTCTCTGGTGATCTTTCATTTTTTTCTTTTTTGAGACAGGGCCTCACTTTGTCACCCAGGCTGGAGTGCAGTGGTTCGATCTTGGCTCACTGCAACTTCTGTTCCCTGGGTTCTAGCAATTCTCCTGCCTCAGCTCTCCCGAGTAGATGGGATTACAGGTGTGTGCCACCACACCCAGCTAATTTTTGTATTTTCAGTAGAGACAGAGTTTCACCATGTTTCCCTGGCTGGTCTTGAACTCCTGACCTCAAATGGTCCACCTGCCTTTGTCTCCCAAAGTGTGGGATTACAGTCATGAGCCACTGTGTCAGGCCAATTTTTCATATTTCTATGGTATCAATTGTAATGTTTCCTTTCTTGTTTCTGATTTTATTTATTTAGGTTTTCTCTCTTTTTTGGTTCATCTAGCTAGTGGTTTATTGATTTTGTTTATCTTTTGAAAAAAATTTATTTTGTTGTTCTTTTGTGTTTTTCTTTAGTCTGTTTCATTTAGTTCTGCTCTGATCTTCATTGTTGCTTTCCTTCTACTAATATGGGCTTTGGTTTGTTCTTGCTTTTCTAGTTCTTTGAGGTGCATCATTAGATTGTTTACTTGACATCCTTCTTGATGTTGGCCATTATTTCTATAAAATTCCCTCTTAATATTACTTTTTCTGTACTCTTCTCTTCCTCATTTGTGTGTTTGCTCTACCAGTGGGTTTTATACTTTCATGTATTTTCATTATGGTAGATTTTAGTATGTTGTGTTTCAATTTCTTTTGTGTCAAGAATTTTTTAAATTTCCTCCTTAATTTCTTCTTTGACCCAATGGTCATTCGGGAGCATGTTGTTTAATTTCCAGGTATTTTTATAGTTTCCAAAGTTCCTCTTGTTATTGATTTCTAGTTAAATTCCTTTGTGGTCTGAGAAGATATTTGATATGATTTTGATTTTTTAAATGTTTTGAGACTTGTTTTGTATCCTAATGCATAATCTATCCTGGAGAATGTTCCATGTGCTGATGAGAAGAATGTGTATTCTATAGCTGTTGGATGAAATGTTCTATAAATCTCTGTTATGTACGTTTGGTCTCAAGTGAAGTTTAAATTCAGTGTTTCTTTGTCAATCTTCCTTCTAGATGATCTGTCTAATACTGAGAGTAGGGTGTTGAAGCTCTCACCAATTTTCGTACTGGAGTCTATCTCTCTGTTTAGTTGTAATAATATTTGTCTTGGTGCTTTGGTGTCAGAGGCATATATGCTTAGAATGGTTATATAGTATTATTGGATTAATCCCTTTATCATTATATAATGACCTTCTTTGTCTCTTTTCACTGTTTTTGACTTAAGTCTGTTTTTTCTGACACAAATATAGCTACTCCTGCTTGCTTTACATTTCTGTTTGCACAGAATGTCTTTTTCCATCCCTTTACTTTGACCCTATATGTACATTTACATGTGAGGTGAGTTTCTTGTAGGCAGCATATAGCTGGATCATTTTTTTAAATCCCTTCAGCCAGTCTATATCTTTTAAATAGAAAGTTTAATCTATTTATATTCAAAGTTACTATTGATATTTGAAGGTTTATTTCTGTCATTTTATTAATTGGTTTCTGGTTATTTTGCATATACTTTGTTTCTTTCTTCCTCTCTTACTGTTAATCATTGTGGTTTGATGGTTTTCTATAGTGGAAACATTTGAGACCCTTCTCTTCCTCATTTGTGTGTTTACTCTACCAGTGCGTTTTATACTTTCATGTATTTTCATTATGGTAGATCCTCTCCTTTTTCTTCCAGGTGTAAGACTCCCTTAAGCATTTTTTATATGGCTAGTCTAGTAGTTATGAATTCTTTCAGCTTTTGCTTGTCTGGGAAAGACTTTATTTCTCCTTCTTTATGAAGGACAACTTTCTTCAGTATAGTATCTTTGGTTGCCAAGGTGGTGGTGGTGGTGGTGGTTGTTGTTGTTGTTGTTGTTGTTATTTTAGAACTTTGAATATATCAGCCCATTCTCTCCTGGCCTATAACATTTCTGCTGAGAAATTCACTGAGTCTAATGGGAACTCCCATCAGAGTAAGTGACTAGATGCTTTTCTCTTGCTATTTTTAGAATTATCTTTGACTTTTGACAGTTTGACTACAGTGTGCCATGGAGAAGACCTTTTTAAAGGTTTTGGGATCTCTGAGCTTCCTGTATTTGTATGTCTAAATCTTTTGCTACATCTGGAAAGTTTTCAACTATTATTTTATTAAATAGGTTTTTTTATCACTTTCATTTTCCCTTCACTTTCTGGGACACTAAAAATTCACATTTTTGGATCATTTTACAGTGTCCTGTATGTCATAGGCTTTATGTTTAACCTTTTTTAATCTTTTTTCATTTTTGTCTGACTGGGTTATTTCAATGACTTGTCTTCAACTTCCAAAATTCTTTCTTCTGCTTGATCTAGTCTAGTGTTGAATCTTTCAAATATATTTTATATTTCATGCAATGAATTATTCAGCTTTAGAATTTCTGTATGTTTTTCTTTTTATTTTAGGTATCTCTTTGATAAATTTCTCACTCATATTCTGCATTGTTTTTCTGATTTATTTTTATTGTTGTTCTGATTTCTGTGTTCTCTTGTATCTCACTGAACTTCTTTAGTATCATTATTTTGAATTTTTTCTGGGATTTCATACATTTCTTTTTGATTGGGATCTATTGCTGGAGAAGTATTATGTTCCTTTGGAGGCATTGTATTTTTTTAACTTTTTCATATTTTTTGTGTCCTTGTGTTGATACCTGCACATTTGGTGTAACAGTTACTTCTTCCAATATTTTAAATTTGCTTTTGTAGGGGAGGACTTTTTCCTGAAGATTTATCTATGGTGTTGGTTGGGTAAGACACTTTGGTTTTGATTCTTAGTATGTGCAGTCATATAGTCTCCATGATGATTTATCTGGCTGTAAACAGCATCAATAATATCTGTGATTTCCTTGGTGGTATAGGGTGCAGTTGTTGGTGGAGGCTGTGGTGAAGTTTTGCTGGGGTTGGAGACATCAGATGGGTCAGTTCTTGGGCACCAGTGGTAGCAACAACAGGTCAAGCATATCTGTCCATGGGCCTCAGGGAAGTGTACATGGGCACCAGTGTTCGTGGGTCCAGTTAGGCTGATTCTTGGGCCTCCAGGCAGCTTGCTCAGATGCCAGCAGTGGCAGTGGTGGGCCAGATGGGTGGGTGGGTCCTTGGAGCCCTAGGAAGTGGGCATGGCATGGGCAATGGTTGTAGCAGAGGCAACACAATCCTCTGACTCCCAAGTGGTTTGTCCTGGTGATGATGGTGGCTGCAATAGGCTAGGCCAGCCATTCTTGAGGCCTGTAGGTAGCACGTGTAGGTGAGTCCCAGCCACGGTGGTAGAGACAGGCTAAATCAGCCTGTCCTCAGGTTCCCAGGAGGAGTGCTAAGGTCCAGTGGTGGTGAATGGGGCAGAGCAATTTCCAGGCCCCTGGACAGTGTACTCAGGCACTGAATTTAGGGGAGTGGAGCCAGGCCATCTGGTGGTGCATGTGGGTGCTGGCTGTGGTAGGCAAGGGTGAGGTGATCCCTAGGTCCCCAGTAGAATGCTCAGGTTGGGGCTGAAGTGGCTGTGCTGCAGCCCTACTGCTGGAGAAGGCATGGTTGCTTTCAGTGGTAGCAGCCATAAACAGGTAGCTTAGGAGCATGTGCTTTGGCCCTGATATAAGCGGGGGAGCCTTTCCTCAGAGCTCTTTTAAATATGTAGCAGCACTGCTACTGGGAGTGACAGGGTCACTGCCAATGACTCGTGTTTCGCTCTGGCAGCAGCAGCCAACAAGGCCCAGCCCTGCATTCAAGGTATTCGACCCCATTGATGGGGTCCCAAGGATGTGGAAATGCAGGGGCTGTTGGGCCCCTGGTCAGGATGTAGTCTGGTGGGGGCTGGGCTCTCAAAATGGCACCCTACTGTGGCTGCTTGGGACTCTGGGGTAGGTTGGAACCACCCAAGCTCCCTCTCTAGAGAAATGCCATTATACAATCTCTAGGCAACTCCTTCAAAGCCCATGTGCGTTGAGGGCTCTCCCAGGGCTAAGAATGCAGGAGTCCACGTTGGGAATATGGACTGCTAGGGGTCTCTCACTTATCCTTTACCCACACTGGGGCACTTCTCCAGGCTTCCAGATGATTCCAGCCAAGCAGGCTGCCTTACTTCTTTCTCATTCCTTAAGTCAAATGTTTCCTGTCACTTCTCTATTGAATTCCAGCATTCTCTCTTAGGAAATACACTCAAAGTGTGATTATCTACTCACTATTTTATTTCTTCTTTGTACAGGAGGTGAGTTCTGGATGCCTCTATTCAGCCATCTTGAAGGCCCTTTCATTAGAATTTTATCCTCAGCATTTTATTTGAATTTAAGTTTAAGGAGTGAGAATGGAGAGTTGGGTAACAGTTAGGCTTAAGCCCCAGTGGTAGCCTCTGCTAGACTTTCTACACAAGTGAGGCTCTCTGCTGAATTTATTACAGGGGGAATAAAATGGGAGAAACACTGTGTTTTATTTTCTCTCATGAAGAAAACCTTTAGGAGAAAACTCATCATGACGAATTAATGTTAATTTTTTTTTTTTATTATACTTTAAGTTCTAGGGTACATGTGCATAACGTGCAGGTTTGTTACATATGTATACTTGTGCCATGTTGGTGTGCTGCACCCATCAACTCGTCAGCACCCATCAATTCATCATTTATATCAGGTATAACTCCCCAATGCAATCCCTCCCCCCTCCCCCCTCCCCATGATAAGCCCAGTGTGTGATGTTCCCCTTCCCGAGTCCAAGTGATCTCATTGTTCAGTTCCCACCTATGAGTGAGAACATGCGGTGTTTGGTTTTCTCTTCTTGTGATAGTTTGCTAAGAATGATGGTTTCCAGCTGCATCCATGTCCCTACAAAGGACACAAACTCATCTTTTTTTATGGCTGCATAGTATTCCATGGTGTATATGTGCCATATTTTCTTAATCCAGTCTGTCACAGATGGACATTTGGGTTGATTCCAAGTCTTTGCTATTGTGAATAGTGCTGCAATAAACATACGTGTGCATGTGTCTTTGTAGTAGAATAATTTATAATCCTTTGGGTATATACCCAGTAGTGGGATGGCTGGGTCATATGGTACATCTAGTTCTAGATCCTTGAGGAATCGCCATACTGTTTTCCATAATGGTTGAACTAGTTTACAATCCCACCAACAGTGTAAAAGTGTTCCTATTTCTCCACATCCTCTCCAACACTTGTTGTTTCCTGATTTTTTAATGATGGCCATTCTAACTGGTGTGAGATGGTATCTCATTGTGGTTTTGATTTGCATTTCTCTGATGGCGAGTGATGATGAGCATTTTTTCATGTGTCTGTTGGCTGTATGAATGTCTTCTTTTGAGAAATGTCTGTTCATATCCTTTGCCCACTTTTTGATGGGGTTGTTTGTTTTTTTCTTGTATATTTGTTTGAGTTCTTTGTAGATTCTGGATATTAGCCCTTTGTCAGACGAGTAGATTGCAAAAATTTTCTCCCATTCTGTCGGTTGCCTGTTCACTCTGATGGTAGTTTCTTTTGCTGTGCAGAAGCTCTTT
This sequence comes from Colobus angolensis palliatus, assembly GCF_000951035.1. Classification (NCBI taxonomy): domain Eukaryota; kingdom Metazoa; phylum Chordata; class Mammalia; order Primates; family Cercopithecidae; genus Colobus; species Colobus angolensis. The sequence goes on along the minus strand of NW_012119377.1, from coordinate 443,213 downwards.
AGTTTAATCATATCCCATTTGTCAATTTTGGCTTTTGCTGCCGTTGCTTTTGGTGTTTTAGACATGAAGTCCTTGCCCATGCCTATGTCCTGAATGGTACTACCTAGATTTTCTTCTAGGGTTTTTATGGTATTAGGTCTAACATTTAAGTCTCTAATCCATCTTGAATTAATCTTCGTATAAGGAGTAAGGAAAGGATCCAGTTTCAGCTTTCTACTTATGGCTAGCCAATTTTCCCAGCACCATTTATTAAATAGGGAATCCTTTCCCCATTTCTTGTTTCTCTCAGGTTTATCAAAGATCAGACGGCTGTAGATGTGTGGTATTATTTCTGAGGACTCTGTTCTGTTCCATTGGTCTATAGCTCTGTTTTGGTACCAGTACCATGCTGTTTTGGTTACTGTAGCCTTGTAGTATAGTTTGAAGTCAGGTAGCGTGACGCCTCCAGCTTTGTCCTTTTGACTTAGGATTGTCTTGGCAATGCGGGCTCTTTTTTGGTTCCATATGAACTTTAAAGCAGTTTTTTCCAATTCTGTGAAGAAACTCATTGGTAGCTTGAATGTTAATTTTTAAAATGCTTTGTGGTTATCAGAATGAAGGAGTGATTCTCAGTGATGTAAACTATTTGACTCTTTGTCCAGCCTCCATTGACTCATATCCCACTTATGAAAGGAAGAGGAAGGGTCTGTAAGTAATAACTGAAAAAGCTGTTTCACTAAAATGTTTTCTAAGACTGTCTTGTTACCTATAGTAAACAAATGTAAAATTAAGAGAAACATGGATGGAGGTGCTGACTCTACATATATTGTTTATGTTTAGTTTGTGAATAAATTCACCAAGTTATACACATAAAGATATGTGCACTTCTCTATACAACTATTACACTTCAATAAAACCTTTTCTAGACTATAAAAAAAAGAGAGGAAACATTAAATAATTGATACGGACTTGGGTAATAAAGGTGTATGCATTTATCAAAACTCATCAAGTACATTTCACTGATATAAATTTTACCTCAAAAAATGAAGAAAGAAAAAGAACTGTAAACAAACACTGAATTTTAGTTAATGACCTGCGTGCTGAAATCTTTTAGGGTGAAGTATACTAATGTCTCCAACTTACTTTGAAACGAACCCCAAAATGAAATGGTTTGATAGATGAGTAGAAAAAATAATTGTATAATCTGAGTGTGACTATGTGGGTATTCACTGTATAATTCTTTCAATTTTTCTGTATGCTTGATCATTTTTATATTAAAATTTTGGAGGGTTGTAAAGAAGGGAGGAAGAATTCTACCCATCTGTTTATGAATACAAATGATGGCTTCAGTTCATTGAAAACCCTAACACATTAATAGTAATTAGCAGGATATAGTTATCCAGCAAAAGTAGCAGCAATTCCTGGGCTGCTACTTGTCCCAGAAGATAATAATGCCCAATGGAGCTGGCAGAGCTCACATGGAGATACTCCTGCACAAGGCTTAGGTGGCAGAGGCACCAGATGGTAGCCAGAGCAAATTAGAAGAAAATGGTGGATACTATGTAGTAGTTGTTAAGATTCATTCATTGCTCTGGTGCGGTGGCTCATACCTGTAATCCCAGCACTTTGGGAGGCCGAGGCGGGCAAATCACTTGAGGTCAGGAGTTTGAGACCAGTCTGGCCAACATGGTGAAACCTCGTCTCTACCAAAAATACAAAAATTGGGTGGGCATGGTGGCATGCACCTGTAATCCCAGCTACTTGGGAGGCTGAGGCATGAGAATCTCTTGAACCCGGGGGTGGTGCGGAGGTTGCAGTGAACTGAGATCTCACCACTGCACTCCAGCCTGGGCGACACAGCGAGACTCTGCACTCCAGCCTGGGCAACAGAGCGAGACTCTATCTCAAAAAAAAAAAATGGTCATTCATTTATGGATACATGTGAGACATACTCTGGGATTTGTACCATCATATCCAACCAAGCTGTCAGTTTCACTCATTGGCATTTCTGCAAATCACAAATTTCTAAAGTACTCATCACTAGAATCTGAAGCAATCCACTATGTTTATCATGTTAGGCTGAAGAAAAGTTTGCTATAACACCCACTAGGGTCAAACTTTTTCAACATTTTCCAATTACATAAAGCATTGTATTTTTACTCAGTGAAGAAAGACTAAAAATACAGGTAAATGAAACAAATCAAAATATTTGCTTAAAGCTGGCACCTATGTTTGTCCATGCAGCAGCCACATTACATAAAGACACAGGAACTAAAATGAAAGAATGCATATTTTCTCCATTATGCCTGCAGTTTCAGGGACATAGTGTCCTAACAATTAATTTCATATTCAAGGCTGTCTTGATTGCTAATAAATGATCACATTATCTTTAGCACTCTAACAGATATGGTGAGTAAGAATACACAACCTCCCACAATCATGATCCTTTCAATGTCTTTCCAGGGTTTTACTGATATTTTACTGGAAAGAGTCATGCATGGGGGAGCCAACATTACAGGTTTCCAGATTGTCAACAATGAAAACCCAATGGTTCAGCAGTTCATACAGCGCTGGGTGAGGCTGGATGAAAGGGAATTCCCTGAAGCCAAGAATGCACCACTGAAGGTAATGTTCCATGGCATGTAAAAACCTAAGGCCAGCTTTTCAATGTATCCCTGTATGGTCTTTATACACTAACAGTCATCTTATGATCAAATGATTTTCCTCAGAAGTGATTCAAAGATGCCACAAAACAACTGCAGGTGATGCTATTGCATTTAAAAACTAAACCCCCGAATAAAGAAGCTGTTGAGAATGAGATCTTTTAAAATCCAATGCTTGGAAATAAGTTAACTTAATTTTTAATGAATTTTATTTGTAATATGCTCATAACAATTTATAGTATTACAAGAACCTGAGCCAGGCGAAGGGTGGGGGCAGTGGGAATAGGTAAGGAAGATTGATAGTCTGAAACAGAAAATTAGATTTTACATTATTTATGTGATTGCTTTGTTTTAATAAGTTCCGTGAATCTCAGTACACCCAAGTGAATTAGGCTCTAATAAAGAGTGTACATTGCCTATATGTATATTGAATGGAAATGTTTTCCTGCCTGCTAAAATATCTTAGAAAATAATTAAATTACTTAGGTTGCTCATTTTCACAAAATCAAGATAAGAATATTAAAAGCAGAAAGTTGTGGTTAAAAATGCACATTTTTCATATGCATTCCCCTATGGCTAGAAATTCTATTATTTAAAAACCAAGAATTAAACAGATAAATTAGGGGAAAGTTATTCATGTTACACAAAGGACCCTTCAAATATATTTTTTAAGTAACTCATTCCCTCAGTGTATTGATTCAAATATGAAACTGACTTTAAATTCTTCCTTCCTGATATAGTGAAAGTATGTACCATAGCTGTGGTACAAAATGGGGGATCAAAACAGAGTCAAGACCTTTTCCTAAAAAAGGAAAGGGGGAAAACATCTTCCTCATTGTTTTAAGATACTCATCCGCACATCCTTCCTCCCTGGCGAGAATAGAATAGGGGATAACAGGTGGGCATTGTAGCATGCACCTGTAATCCCAGACACTTGGGTGGCGGAGGCAGGAGAATGGCTTGAACCCAGAAAGCAGAGGTTGCAGTGAGCCAAGATCATGCCACTGCACTCCAGCCTGGGCGACAGAGCAAGACTCCATCTCAAAATAATAATAATAATAATAATAAAGAATAGTAGGCAACACAGACCAGAAAAAAGATACAGAGATACATTCTGTACCATCTATGCAGCTCCACCTTAAATGGGTTACATCAGAACATAATTCAAGTGAAACCTTACTTTATGCAATTGGTGTGTTCTAGAAAAGTTATGGGTTAAATATACTTTTTTCGTTCAGTTGAGCCACTTACTAGTTAAATGGTACCCTGTGGTTATAGTGATTATGCCTGCCAGATTTTTCCAATATAGTCTTGTTTTAAAACATTGTGTTTTAGGGTCTGATCAAGTGTCCTAACTTGCTTCAGTAAATATGTCACAATCCCTATGATGAATCCTTTGTAATCAAAATTTTTTAATGTATTAAACTGATATTTACTGGAAAATAATCCCAAGTGAATTAGGCTACAATAGAGTGTATGTTACCTATATGTATATTGAATGGAAATGTTTTCCTGCTTGCTAAAGTATTTCTGAAAATAATTAGATTACCTAAGTTGCCCATTTTCATAGAAATCAAGATAAAAATATCAAAAGCATAAAGTCATGGTTAAAATGCACATTGCATTACATTTAGGTGAGCTTATTCAAATTTAGATTTTTCATAAAACTGCCTACCCACACTGCTTTATGATCTTTAGATTTACCAGGTAATAGGTAGAAGAGAGAAATTCATTTATTCAATATTTTAGTGGGTTAGTAGTCTGGCACCTACAATGTGCCAGACACTGTGTTAGGCATGAGAAAATGAGTGAGGGTAGGAAGTATGAAAAGGGTACTGAAGAGTAGTTTATGCCTGTGCTGAAGTTGTAGAGCCATACAAAAGAGAAGGAAGCCAATCTCAGCTCTGGACTCTTCATTGATAACACTTGGTGTATATAATGTAAAGTTCTAGAACCCACTGAGAAGAAATGTTCATACTTATAAGTAAAAACCTTTAAATAACTTTTTAAAAATTGAATAAATAAATGTTACAACTTTCACATGACTTTTGCTTAGTATTTGTCATTATAGAACCTTGTACAATATCAATCAAACCAAAAGCCCACTTTAAAAATTGGTGTACAATATATATATATATATATATATTTTTTTTTTTTTTTTTTTTTTTTTTTTTTTTTTTTTTGAGACGGAGTCTCGCTCTGTCGCCCAGGCTGGAGTGCAGTGGCTGGATCTCAGCTCACTGCAAGCTCCGCCTCCTGGGTTTACGCCATTCTCCTGCCTCAGCCTCCCGAGTAGCTGGGACTATAGGCGCCCACCACCTCGCCCGGCTAATTTTTTGTATTTTATTTTTTAGTAGAGACGGGGTTTCACCGGGTTAGCCAGGATGGTCTCGATCTCCTGACCTCGTGATCCGCCCGTCTCGGCCTCCCAAAGTGCTGGGATTACAGGCCTGAGCCACCGCGCCCGGCCTGGTGTACAATATTTTTGATTAGGAGATAAAGTTGTCTACAGATTAAAAATCCTGATAATTTACTCTATAAACATTTTCTTTTATGGCTTTGGGGGGTATTCTCACACATTGATAAGTAGAAACTGAATAAAGCAAAAATTAAATAGCTCTTTTGCCATGGTTTGGAAAGGACTACATTAAGATATGCTGACAATTTATGCAGTCAACTGAAAAGAAAATCATCACCATGTTGGCTTCATGTATTGCAAAGATGTACAGACACAAAGATTTTTCTTCATGAAAGAACATATTCCCCGTTACAGTCACACTTGATGATTTGCTTCTAAAAGAGAAGTAATGTGAGAAAAGTCAGAAAAGCTAATTGATAGTTGTAGAGGCAATAATCTACTCACTCCCAATTGTATTTGGACATACTGTACTAAAGAGAGAGAACTCCCCCTGGGACATTTTGCTACATTTTTAAAAAGTCAACAACATTCTATATTCTACCAGTATTTGTCACTCCTGCAAAACAGGGGCCAGCTTATTCTAACCATAGTTTGTTATGTTAATTCATTTAATGAAAAAGCATCCACCATTTCAAATTGTGGATAATCAAATCCCTTGTATTAAGTGACTGACCTCATCCCTAGTAGAGCATATCACTATATCCAAGGAATAGAAAGTGTTCTTGCCTGCAGTAGGTGGCATCATGAAGTATTGCCTATGAATTGTCAACATTATCAGATTTAAAACTCAATAATAATTGAAATTTTCTACAATTGAAAAACAGCTTTGGTTTTTGCTATCCCCCAGGAAACAAAAACTGATTTATTGCTGGCCAGAAGTCCTGGCTCGCCAGAAACATGGTCCAGACAGAAGTGATTAATGTTCTCCTCCAAATTAATTTCAAGCTGTCTAACTTAGCTATTTCCATTTTCCCCTAAGTAAACACCGGATCTCAATTTTCTATTACAAACAGCAGTAACCCAGTCTTGCTTTAGGATATGCTGTTTCCTCTCCAGTCTATACATGCCATCCTCTAACTTCACACATATTTCTTCCTCTGTAAAGGACCCAGCCTTTTGGTAGTCACTCACTCAGTATAAAAAAGAAACAGTATTGAGAGCAAGAGAGAGATTGCCTTGAGCCATCTGATTGTAATAATCGTAACACATGCACACATGAGGTAAGACGTATCATTGTAGAATAAATCAAATTCAGGCTTGCCCAGAGAGATCTCTTAAATAATTGGGGGGGTGGGTGACTGCACAGAACAATAGGTAGAAATGAATGAAAATTATAAGAAACAAGGCAAATTTTGAGGGTATCATTTATCATGATACCTTGTTTTTCATGCATCCATTTCAGTATACATCTGCATTGACACACGACGCAATACTGGTCATAGCAGAAGCTTTCCGCTACCTGAGGAGGCAGCGAGTGGATGTATCCCGGAGAGGAAGTGCTGGAGACTGCTTAGCAAACCCTGCTGTGCCCTGGAGTCAAGGAATTGATATTGAGAGAGCTCTGAAAATGGTAAAGACCACAATGGGTTATTGGGGTGGAAGAAACTTATAAAGACATTAAAAAGATGAGACCCTAATCTTGAGAGAAGACATACTAAAAAGAATAGGACCAGATTATGTAGAATATCAGAGTATGCTAAGAGGATAAGTATAGCCATTTCTATAAATCATCCAAATCTAGAAATCTAAAAATTGGAGGTCATTTCTTGAAGCTTGAAAAAAAAGAGATAAATTTAGGGCAAATGAATTTTTGGTTATGCTCTATCCTGTGGCTAGTAAATGAAACTTAGTACTCTCAAAAGTTATAGATTAAATATGTAAATAGCTTAAAAAAATTCAAACCTTTCAAACATATGACATTCCTTAGGGAGATTAGGATATTTTAGAAGATGCTCCTAACTTCAAGATAGACATTACAAAGGACAGCATCTTCTGGCTCATCAGACAAATGATTAGCCTAGACAGGCTATGGAACTTAGCCAGTATGATGGTATTTCTGTTGTCAAAAAGAACACTCATGCTGTTCTACAGGATGAAATGCAGGAACATGATACATTTCTAGGCCTACTTAAGAAGCTTTTGCCCAATGCTGCAAAGAAAAAGCCTAAAGAAAAATAAAAGGAATCAATGGATAGACAGTCAAATAGGTTACTTGTTTTTAGTATTTGCTGGGTAGGAGATCATTTAAGGCTTCAAGCAATGTCCTTTGAACAGATTTCATTATTTATACCAGAAGTAGCATCACCCATTCATTGCAGTTTTCCAAGCAAGAGCTCTGTTCTGAATATTTTGCTTTATGCCACATGTGCCTGCATGTATTAAAATGAGCTTTCAAGAGTACAAGAATCTCTTATTTCTACTTATTTAATGATCCCGATGTTTGGGACATCCAAATCAACAAAGAGATGGGCAAAGATAAGATAATTCTGTGTGTAACCCAGCAAGGAAGAACTTGTAACGGCCTCATAGCATACATCATTTTATGTAGCTGGCTCTGTTATTGATGCCTTAAATTTGCCAAGTTGGAGGCATTCAATCAAAAGGGGTTAGTAGCCCTTGTGTCTCTCTCCAAGAAAGAGATATGACTCATTCTCCCATCATGCAGATTTTTATGTCATTATGTCAGTTCTTTAACAAATGCCCTAAGTGTAGTTTTATGGAGGTAGCACTGTACAATTTTGAAGAGCAGTTAATTAAATTCAACCTTCATAGCAGTTACAAGATTTGTATTGTCAGGTGAAACATAATGATGAGTGAAATATAAAACTCCCTCAGAGTGAATCAAAAGGAGTTTTCATCAACAAAACCTCAAGGGGCAAGAGCCAGCATCTCCAATTGACTCCCTATTTATGACACAAATAACTGCCTTCCCAAATAGAAAACTGGCTAATGAAGGATAAGATACCAATTGGGCTAGGAAAAAAAAATAGATTGATCATACTACCGCCCAGAAAAGTTTCTACATGTCTAACTCACTGATGAAGCTCAAGTTGTAAGCCAGGTAACCTTCCTCCCCAGGCCCTAGTGACCAGATACTCAACCAAAACGATACATTACCTCTTTCCATAGGCCAATCTCTATTGCTCCAGAGAGGCTGGAAGGCATCAGTTTTTTCCAAAAGTAGACAGTGCCTCAGTAAAACTGCTCTACTCACAGGGACTGCAAGGGAGGCTACTCTGAAGTACTAAATGTTTTACTACATTAAAAGAAATCCCATTTTATTTCAGTTAATTAAAATTGAGATTGCATAATGTAAAACATTCTTCATTGTGACTAGCACATAGTTGTTTCTCAATAAATTATTCTCTTCCTTCAAAAGAAATCTGGCAAACAAAATCATTGCCTGGCAGAGGCTCCTAAGGGGCCTGTTTTAATGAATAAATAAGCATAACATTCATTCAGTAAATATTTATTGAGCATCCATGACTATGTATCAGGCTCCATATTAGTATGCAAGCATGAAATAAGATGAGGAGTGCTCACATTTAAATTGTTAATATGTAAACAAATGCTTTAAAATATCTTAAAGCCACTTGCAAATTGGGTAATCATTCTCCTCACAATCTGCAAATAATGCAAAGATCAGCCTCAGCACAGTCTACTGACATATCTGTCACAGATTCTAAGTCATTGAGACTTGTTCAATCAACATTTATTAAGGATCTGCTCTATCCCAGGCACAATATTAGTTGCTGAGAACAGAGGCAGAAAAAATGTCTCTCATCTCGAGATGCTCCTAATCCAGTAGGAAAGCCAGAAATACATAATTATAAAAATATTATGTCTAAGTCTTGCACAGGATGCTATGAATTAAAGAAGCGATCCCAGATGGAATGCTGGGAAACTGTCACTAACATTCAATACTGGACCACATCCTTAAAAATAGATTTCTCTCTGAGTGGTAGTCCGATTCTACTTCTGGTCACCAAACGCTCAAATCATGGGGTCTGGAATTTGTTGGACTATGCCTTGACTATTCTCCAGTTCATATATCATATTCAGATGGGTTGGGTTTAGAAATAGATGACTCTTAATGAGACTTAAAGCCCTAGCTATTTTCACTAATGAAGGCTTTCCTTAATAAGTTCCTATTGCCCTTGTCCCTGCCTAAGTCTTCTATCACAATTCAATGCTCAAAATAGAGTATAAAGAGCCCTTCATCCTCACATTATATATCAGTCTCATCCCACTGGATAAGTAACTTCTATCTCAACAAACGTCCTTTCTCTAACTAGAAGTGTGATGCCACCTTCTCTGCAAGCCTAAGCTAACAACAGTGCTTAGCTTTGTTGGATCCGTTGGACAATCATCTTGTTTTTAGTTCATCACACTGGAGCATTTTCCTTTCCATAGGAATTCCAGTCTACTGGTGGTGAACAAACCCCTTTTCCTTTAAAAAATGTTCCCTAATATTTGACAACATTTTTCTTTCTGTAACACAAACCCACCGCCACCTCTGACTTGTTTGACAGCTTATCATTTTCTATAAGTGATGAAAAACAATTCCATTCTTTCATACTAGGAAAATGAGATATATTCTTTCTCTTTGAAGCAAAGTCTTTGACCTTTACTTGCCAGATGAGTAATGTAAGTGGTTAACAATAATGACTTATATTTGTAGAGGGTATTTCATCCAGTGTCCCTGCACTGTAAACTAGGTAAAGAATCTCTCTACCTAGAAGAGATGGCCTCTTATTAATTCATAATGCTGAGCTCAGGCCCAGGAAAAATTGTGTTGTACATGAAATCAGCATTTGGCATCCCAAACAAGTGTTCTGGCTTCCAGTTCTTCTATCTTCTTGTCTAGTGCTCCATACTCCTGACCCCTTAGGCTTAATAAATTTTATCAGTCTTTGGATTACCCCTCCATGGCTTAGCTCTCTTGTCTGTTACCTGTCTGTAGCTGAGTGTAGGTCAAATAAGAGGGAAAGCTCATCCCTGTCACCATAGTAGCTGGTAAATGTGTAACTCTCTCAAGAAACAGAACTAAATCTATTTGGTTAATAATAATTAATATAGCTAGCATGTGTTCTGATGCTTAATAGATAGATATATATGTGTGTGTATATATATATGTATGTATATATGTGTGTATGTATGTATATGTGTGTGTATCTTCTCTAATCCTCTCAATAACTCTAAAAGATAGGTACTACTAGGATTTTCAATCTTACAGATTAAGACACTGGGGTAAAAAAGCATTAAGAACATGCCGAAGGTCATTCAGTTAATAATTGAAGCTATGATATGAGTCCAAGTGCAACAGTGCCCATGCTACTGAAACCAGATTATGTTCAGATATGAGAAATATTAAGATAAGACACAGCCATGGCCCCCAAGGAACTCAGTTTAGAATACATTACCCTAGTTAAGGGGACAGCCTGCAGAGTATTCTCCGAAAGGGACTAGTGGAAATTTCAGGTCCTTGAAAAAGTGGCAGTAGAGCCCTCATTGTATTATATAAGTAACAGCATCTTACACCTACTCAATGCTTCAAAACTAAAAGGCATACCAAGAAAATACTGTGGAGGAAATGAAGATCTGTATAGACTTGATCTGGTGGATAGAACTCAATGACTTGCAATAATAATTCTTCAAGATTTCAAGGTCTATCAGTAGACCTCATCCCAGAGACTTAGAAGGCAATAATGCCGTGTTATTTTTAAATTTTAAATTTTCTCTTTCTACCAGGTGCAAGTACAAGGAATGACTGGAAACATCCAATTTGACACTTACGGACGTAGGACAAATTATACTATTGATGTGTATGAAATGAAAGTCAGTGGCTCTCGAAAAGTAAGTAACCAAAACAGACATTTAAAGAAAAGGGCTCTCGAAAAAGGACAGCATTTGGATGTAAGAGAATAAGTATTATTATGTTACAAAATATCAGTAAGGGTGAGTGGAATATGGGAACCTCCAGGATGAAGGAATAGCACATCTGTGTGTGTGTCAGTGTTGGGGGTCCTGTTGGGAATGACAAGACACGGGGAGACAGGATGTCAATCCTTATAGAGCTCAAGAAAGTTTTGTTCCACAACAGCACTTGAATTTCATGCAGTACTTTTTTGAGGGAAAAATAGGCATCCAGGTCAAATGTCTTCTGTTTCTAGGCCGGCTACTGGAATGAGTATGAAAGGTTTGTGCCTTTCTCAGATCAGCAAATCAGCAATGACAGTGCATCCTCAGAGAATCGGACCATAGTAGTGACTACCATTTTGGTAAGTGTGAACAGTAGGTAGGTGGGTTTTCTGTCCAGCAAGACTTCTGTTTTCTGCAAGGTATTTTTCCATCAGTAGAAAAGACCTCAAGTTCAAACAGTAAAAACTTCCAACAGGGAAACTCAGGAAACTCTCCAAGTATCTTGCCATGATGATGAACAGAATGTAATTTAACAAAGAGAAAGAAAGAAAAAGAATAGGAATTTAGAACAGTTTTAGATTATCATTTTCCTCTTTCTCCCCGCCTCCATGCCCGCCCCCATAGGACTGATGCTTCATCTGGACTTGAAACCTAATTCTTCATTGTGGGGGAAGCAGCATTGTGTGGAGGAGAGAGTACATTAGGATTCTAAAATTAGGTCTACCACTAACCTGTAAAACTGTGCAAGTCACAGCTTCTCTGAGCCTCAGGTTGTTTTTTCTTCATTTATGAAAGGGGTATAATACTCATCACCTACCCATATCATAAGCCCGTTTCAAGGCACAATTCACTACATGAAGAAGTTTTCTGCAAAACTCAAAGCACTTAAAATGTGAGATGGTATTCTCATTTAGTTTTAAAACACTTTTATAAAGCTGCTTTTGTTTTACTGAATGAAGTACAAACATGGGTTAAAAATAAATATATCACTAGGTGTGAACGTATGACTTTCTGAATTAGGCTGAAGTTTGCCTTTCATCTAAGCATACGTATCAAATACTCCCTTTGTCTTAAGTACTATACTAGGTCCTGGAGATATAAAAATGTAAATGCCACGGACCCTGACCTCACAAGGATCACAGTGCTTCCCCAGGGTTTTGCCTCAACTACCTGTAATTCCTACATAATAAATCTTGAGAAATCAAAGGCACTTCAGCACCATGTAACTAACTCTGCAAAATTTGATGAAATCAAAGACTTGATAGGTGAAAACTGGGCCGTCTTTCAAACTCTCAAAAAGAACTGAAATCCTTCTCTGCTTCTTTAAATTATCAGTTAAGCACTTCCTCCCCACCACCAAAAAAAGAGAATGTGACCCAATGAATACTCAAGGCTCTTCTGTTTACTAAGTAACAATTTAAAGACCTTTTTCACATACCAAACCTCAATAGTCACAGAGGGGAAAAATTATTACATTTATCTTCTCTTGGAAAAATGTATAGTTGTAATCCTTTTATCTTGCTTCTGGTCCCAAAGGAATCACCATATGTAATGTACAAGAAGAACCATGAGCAACTGGAAGGAAATGAACGATATGAAGGCTATTGTGTAGACCTAGCCTATGAAATAGCCAAACATGTAAGGATCAAATACAAATTGTCCATCGTTGGTGACGGGAAATATGGTGCAAGGGATCCAGAGACTAAAATATGGAATGGCATGGTTGGGGAACTTGTCTATGGGGTGAGTTTTTTCTAATTCTGTTTTCATTTACTCTGTGCTTTCCAATTAACGAAGAAGAGAGAGTATTTAATTTTCAAGTGCAGTATTTATCCAATTGTATAGTTTACATATAGTCTACAAGAAAAATATATTCCTCTACAGTTGCACTCTGTAAAGGTAGGTTGTCAGTGGTATCCTTTGGACAACAGGATTATTTTACCAAAAGGAAAATAGAATTGGGGGATTTTATTTGGCAACATTAAGCACAGCCTGCCCTCTATTTAAAATCTGTTCCTTCTGTGTTCTCTAGCTCAGGCAGCAGAATTACCACCCACATAGTTGCCTAAGCAACTTTGCCTAAGCAACCTCATCATCTTTCCTCATTGTTCCCCTCTTATCTAATCAGTCACCATGTCCTATGAATTCTACTTTTAAGTCTCTCAAATCTAGACACACTCTTCACCCCCACCACCATCACCTTAATTAGGGTTCTTAACATCTATCAGTCATTTAATTTGTTACCCTGCGTCTGTTCTTACCCTGGCAAATTAGATCTCCACATTACTGTAATTTCCCACTTTAAAAATCAGGATAAAATTCAAATTCCTTCACATGGCAAATAAGGCACTTTATAATCTAGCACCCGCCTACCACTCTAGCTTCCTCCTGTACTCTTTCCCCCTCACACCCAATGTTCCAGCTATAGAAAAGTAAGTGTTGTTCCCTGAAGGTGCTGAGCTCTCACTTAGTATAAGCCTGGAAGTACTTTTGCATCTCTTCAGCAGCTAATACCACCTACTAGTCCTCTGAAACACAGCAGTGATACTTGTTTCAGAAAACCTTCTCTATTCGCATCTACTTGCCTGCGGTCTGGGTTAGGTACCCCTGCTTTTTGCTTCCTCACTTTCCATATTCATATAGGACTTCTAAGCCTGTATTGTAATGATCCATTTACAAGTTCCACTGTTCGACTAGACTATGAACTCCTCGAGGACAGAAGATGTAGCGGATTCATTTCAATATCACACAGTCTGAAACATAGATGTTCAGTAAATACTTGCTGAATTAATGAATGAAAAATGAACAGAATGGTTCTGCCAGGGGCTTATCTATAGTCAAGTGCAAAATAATTAATATGGGCAATTAGGGCTTTTAAGAAAGGTACAGTGGTACCTTCAGAGCTCCTGGATCACTTAGTATTAAATGGTTTTGGCCTCTGATTGTGAATGGTATATATTGGGCAGCTTAATGAGGCACATGGAAATAAGCAGAACTGGACAGAAAAACTGCCCATTCAGTAAACCAGTCACTAGAGAACTAATCCAAGCGCAGGGGGTGGTGGCCAAGGTTTAGTTCTAGCAAACAAAGATTACCTGTAATAATAACTCTCTGTCTAGACAATATCTACACTAAGTAAGGGGAAGACAGAGGAATCTAGGAGGTGGAGATACTGAGAAGTCCTAGCTGGCAAGAAGCAAACAACCAGGTTTATATTTATTGGACTGAGGTTCTGAAGAAGGACTCTAGTGCTTGGGATGGAAACCAGCAAGAATAAGGTATAGCTCTCCAATCATACGAGAGTACTGGGGTTGCTAAATCAGTTCTTGGAACAGGCCTTTGGGAAGAACCACAAAGTCAGAAGCTCATTTCTAAAAATAAGGGCACAGAAAGGTGACAAAAATGAGGCTGGACCCCAGATATAAAAACTGGAGCACCATCCTCTAGTCAGACAAACAGCAAGGCAACTTGAACCTCAGCCCCCATCTATGGGCCTGGAGCCATTATCTCCTGGCTTGGGTCAAGATTGGTCCTGGGAACTGGGGCAGGGCTAAGTGGCAGATGAGATTCAAGTGAATCCAGCAGTAAGAAAGAGAAGAATTTCCAATGCCAGTGCAAAGAGGGCTGAACAAGTGGCAGAGCACCCAGTCATGATTTCTGAAGACTCTGAGAATCTCTGAACCATCTTGACACAGTTCTAATCTTTTACAAGTCGTTGATAAGGTTTTCTTCTCTTTCCTGTTCCTCATCTCCCCAACACTTAGGCTCCAAGAGGTCTTGTCTTCTTACAGCTCACTCTTGCTCTTAGCACAGTACCTGATACATAGTAAATGCTCACTTTTTGCTTTAATGAATCAATGCCTGGCATACAGTAATGCCTAAGCCAATATTCATTAAATTGAGTACATGGTGGGATATAATCTTATAATATCATTATTATTACTATTACTACTACTACCATTACCACTACTATTACTACTACTACTACTACTACTACTACTACTACTACTACTACTACTACTACTATTATTAGCTACCATTTGTTGCATATTTACTGGCTGCCAGATACTGTGCTAAGTGCTTTATACACTTTATGTAATTTAATCCTCACAACACGCCTTTGGAATGTGCCATTATTAAACACTTTCCACATGTGAGAAAATTGAAGCCTAGAGAGGTGAAGTCACATGCCAAAGACCAAACAGTTTACAGTGACTATTTTAGTTTGTTTGGACTGCTATAATAAAACATCATAAATTGGGTCACTTATAAACAACAGTAATTTATTTTTCACTGGGAAGTCCAAGATCAAGGGAGATTCATTGTCTGGTGAGGGCCACTTTCAGGCTCATAGATGGTACCTTCTTCCTGTGTTCTCACATGATGGAAAGGGTAAGGGGGCCCTCTTGGGCCTCTTTTATAAGGGTACTGTAAGTTTCATTTATGAGGGCTTCACTCCCATGACGTAATCACCTCCCAAATCCCCACTTCCTAATACCATCACCTTAGGGTTTAGGATTTCAACATATGAATTGGTGGGGGTGGGGGGACGTGGGGACACAAATATTCCAACTGTAACAGTGACACAATAACTTTAACTCAGGTCTTTGACTCTGAAGTCCATGCTTTTTAACCATTACACTATCTGTCCAATAGCCAAAGTGTGGTTTCAGGCCCATCCCATTCTGAAAGATAGTTGAAATTTATTAGAAAGGCTTATGGTGCCTTGGTCATTCTGGAGAGAAGAGTGGTTGGCCACAGCAGCATGGCAAGAAATTTAAGACGTGTCTTTTTATTTCATTTATTATTTATTTATTTTTGAGACGGAGTCTTGCTCTGTCGCCCAGGCTAGAGTACAGTGGCATGATCTTGGCTCACTGCAATCTCTGCGTCCAGGGTTCAAGTGATTCTCCTGCCTCAAGTTCCTGAGTAGTTGGGACTACAGGCACCTGCCACCATGCCCATCTAATATTAAAAATATTTTTTAGTAGAGATGGAGTTGGCCAAGCTGGTCTCAAACTCCTGACCTCAAGTGATCTACCCGCCTCAGCCTCCAAAAGTGTTGGGATTACAGGTGTGAGTCACTGCACCCGGGCTAAGGTGTAAGTTTATACTAGCCCAGGTTATCTGATGTGAGCTATACCATGAACTCTACCACCCCATCACAACTAAATGACCATATTTCTCCTGTCACTCCCTGTAAATAGATCACTGCTCTCCTGGCATTGAGGAAGACATTACACACAGTGACATAGAGCAAGGCAGATTTATCGACATTGTTCAGACAAAGACTAATTTTCTCACTGGATTTGGTTTCTCCTCCGGCATGTTCCCTGTACTGCACTCATTTAATCTCCACATATCTCTTCCTCATTCCAGTTTGTCTATTTGTGAGTGAGGGAGCTTGAGTATTAGAGTCCCTTATTTGTTTAGCAACTTAGATGCCTTCTCTCCACTTCTGAATAGGAAAAGTGTTCCTGTAGGAACCTTCCTATCTTTTCCTTTTAGTTCTTTCTACTAAAGACAAAAGCAATAGCCAGGGAGGCTCTTACAGAAATGTCCTCCTCCTTCCCCTGCCTAAAACAACTTTCTGATGCTTTCTGGGCTTATAACAGGAGGTGATTCCAGAGAACTACAGCAAACCAACCCATTGGAGAAGACTGCCAAATTCCATTTTCCTCTAAAACCTGTGGCTATGAAAAATAGACATTCTTATCATGCTTGGAGTAAAAGCTCTCTGTTAAAGAGGATGATCTCATGAGCTAAATGTGTCTTTATCTTCATTTAGAAGTTTTAGTCTTTTGGCATTGGGAAGTTTTCAACTTCTCTATCAATGACAGAAATGGAGAAAAATGAAAACACAGGCTTTCATTTCTGGCAGGCCTGGCCTCTTGTGGTTTGCAAGTTGCTTTAAAAAAGAAGAACTGAAAACCCCTAATGATTTCTCTAAGTTCTTAATGAGTAAAAAGATGGAGAACAGGGAAATATTTCTTGCAGTGAACATGAAACCTACACAGATAGGCACTGCTTTATCTTAAGGGTATTTCTCTTATGCTTTTAGTATGTAAAACAGAGCAGAGTGGAAAGAATGAAAAAAATCAGAGATGAAGAAAGCTCTGCAAGGGAGATTTCAGTGTCAGTCATAAAGTCTCAAGAAGGAGTCAAAATGAATTAAATTTGTTAAAGAATAAAGAAGCCAATCAGCCTGTTTTCAGATGACTTATAAATAGGTTTTTTCTAAAGAAATTCAAATCAGGTTGATGTTGGGGCACCTTGTATCTCTAAGAAGGCTATTTTTGAAACAAACCTCAGTAGGACACAATGTGCCCCATTATGTAAGCCCTTCAGAACATTATGGACTTGAAACTGTCCACCTGCTTTTAGCAGTTTTGATTTTGAGTTGGATGTCTGTAACACCACTACATGGTAACAGTCCCAGATCAAATGGCTTACAGACCACAAGTTTTTATGGCTTCTAAATACCATATGTTTTGAGGGCACTTAAGAACAGCATTTTTTTGCTAGCAGGGCTCTTAAACATCCCTAATCCTACCTTACCATTCATTTTTACAAATGCATATGGGGACCAGCCAAGACAAGACATCAGAACTGCCCCTCAGGTAATCAGGAAACCAAAGCCTGATAGAGGACACAGGTACAGGAGCAGCAGCAGGATTGGACAGAGTCACAAAATCCCACTACTTGGTAACACAGGTTTTGTGACTCATGGTCTAGTGCTCTGTCCACTGGGTTACACTGGCTCAGTTCACTAAACTTGTCAGATTATGGGAATATTGGTGTTGTATCAATCAGATATGGCATCCCTACCTGGCTCTAAGGGGCTTACAATCTAGTTGTATTATAAACTTTTCCATCTAAGATACTCATTTTGCTTTTTTTTCATCCAAGATACTCATCCTGCTTATTTATGGCCTCCAGGATAATGTAATCCACATTTCTAGTTATCACTTGAAATATTTGAAAACCCAATATAGACAGCTGGGGGTTCTGCCCTTGTGGAGGAGATATGATCTAAGAGAAAAAGAGAGTCAGGAGAAAGGCTAAAAGGAAATTGAGGCTCCAATTAACAGAACACCTCCCAGTGGGCAACTGCCATGTTCCTTATGTTCCTAGCACTTACAACTAAGGATAAAGAAGAGGGGGGTTGCTTTGGGAAAGGCTTGACAAGCTGCTGCTTAAATTGCTTCTTCTGACTTAGAAGATAGCAGAGAGCCTGGGGGTAGTAATGGAGTTGCAGGGATGATTGATTATAGGTCATATTCCCTGGGTGTCCCCAGACTCCTTCACGCTTCCAGGACACATGGCAACTTTACAGATACTATTTGCACTGACATTTCTCTGCCTAGAAGAAATTATCTCTTAGGTTGTCACTATCCTAAGCTGGATTCATTTTCCATTAAGAAAGGCAGAGAGTCGATTTGTCCTTCCAGCTGAAAGTCAGAGAAGCAAGGGTCCAGTAACAGATGCCAGATATTCTTCAGGTGATTATACTGGTCTTTGGCAGAAGGGCCGATGATTTGATAAAAGTGCCCCCTCCTTCAAATGATGCATGTGAACTCCAAGAAGGAGCATTAAGGACACATGAAGTATGCCATTCTAAGCAGAAAAAGTGGGGGAAATATTTCCAGCTAAACGTAGTCTCACAAGGCCTTCATCCAGCTTCAGGGACACTATCTTCATATTGTCAGGGACAATATCTTCATATTGTCTTTAACTCTCTCAGCACCCCAAGAACAAGGTATTGTCAGGGACAATATCTTCATATTGTCTTTAACTCTCTCAGCACCCCAAGAACAAGGAGCCCTAATCAATAGATCCAGTCTGGGATACCTGTTCTGGATAAAGAAATGAGGATATTCTGTTGTGACACTGCTTGATGTTGCACAGATTTAAATAAGCCTCATTCTTTTCTCCAGATCTTATCAATTGCAGACAGTAAATATCCCATAGAGTACTGCCAATAAATCAGTTTAAGTCTTGTCCCCCAGCACACAGCAATTATATTCCTATTGTCTAGCTTGATTCTGCCCCACTCCTGTTTTCAACACATATCAACTTTCCAAAGGAAATATCTGCCAAAGGCAGCTAGAGCCTTGTGGTTGACACAGGGACAAAGGGTCAGGTCATGTCTGCTTCTTCTCTTGGATAACATAACATATAGTACATTATGATTACACATCAATACATTGTCTACTCCCTCTCTCCTATCCCCTTCCTTGCTTTCAGAAAGTGCTTTAAAATGGTGTCTGACAAGCTCCTGCTCATTTGTAGTCTCAAGGTGGGTTACAAGTTTTGTATCAGATAATCAGATGAAAATTCTTAAAGATATAACAAGCTTACAATCTCAAAGAATTTTTTAAATTACGTTTAAAGTCAGCGTCATCTCTGGCTAAAATCTGTCAGATTCTTAAGTGCATCAGCCCTATACATATGAGTTTGTTGGTTTTTAAGTTTTATAACATTTACAACTTTGACAACCCACCTATGAAAAGGATTATAAATCCTCTCAAGTTAAATCCTCTCCAATAATGCAGTTATTCCATGTTTGCAACTGGTGAGTGGAAAATTCAAACCTAATTCAGTGTGTTTACTGAGCCCACACAGCCACACTTAGGCTGCTTGATTAAAATACTTTAAGTAGTCAAGATGCAAGCAAAAGCACTAACAAACTCTTACTCTGTGCTCTTTCCATTTGCTTGATTTTGTCTGTCAATTGGAGCACCCTCATACCACTACCACCCACTTACCTACCTAGGTTTCTGAAAATAACTTGCCTACTGCTATTACCAGTACAAGCAATGGCTTGAAGACAACTGGCCACTGGAGTGATTCAGGACACCCCAAGAGAGGCACTTCATTATTGAGTCAGAATTTCACCTACTACCTAGCCCCATCCATAATTCTTATCACTCTCTCTCCCAGCCTCCAGCTGGCTTTCGTAAGAGCAGAGACTAGGAAAGGAATTCCATTTGAGGACTTACCTTTTTCAGTTTTTCATCAGTGTGGGCCTCCTCAGTCTTTAAGTTGCCTTGAAAGTGACCTCTCCCTTTACCTTCTTGCTATGGCAATCCCAGGAGAGCTCAATGGATATTTTTGGATGTTAGTTAGTTACAGGGAGGAGCATATAACTAAGTAGCGTCCAAAATACATATTGAGCTCTTCTGGGACTGCCATAACATGATTGCTCCACACAAATTATGCCAAGCAGGTCCTATGCTCTGAAATCACCAATTATCACAACAGCTTTTTTTGACATTTATTTTACGTTCAGGGGTACATATGCAGGTTTGTAACCTAAGTAAATTGCATATTACAGGGGTTTGGTGTACAAAAAACAACCCCATAAAAAAAGTGGGCAAAGGACATGAACAGACACTTTTCAAAAGAAAACTTACATGCAGCCAACGACTGCCTGTGGGGATAGTGGTGATAGAGGGCAACGGCTTCTCCAAGGCTGGCTCTGAGCTGACATGAGTTCTGCTGCTTGGTTTCTTACCAAGCATTCAAGAAAGGAGAAGAGTTGCTAAGTCTCCTACCAATAGAAGGGAAGGGAGCTACAAATTCTGCCTCAAGCTGTCCTTGAGCCTTCTTCCACCTGCCTTCTTCCACCAGTTTTTTTGCTATTCCTTTGTCTTTTTCCATCTGTAATAGGTCTTTTTAAGGTTCATCATGGGGAATTATCCTTTTGGAGTCAGGTCTACATCAAATGGGGTACAACTGAGCACAGATTTAATGCCATTCTTCATTGGGAGAGCACCCTCAAAAACATAGATAAATTCCACATTTTTTGAAAAATCTCCTTATAAAGAAACAATCCAGAAAAAAATATGGAAATGCCAGGCTGAGGGGAAAAAAAGGCAAGTGCCTAAGGGGAGCAGATTCTTCCTGTTCTCTTTTGTGATTTCAGAAGTACTTCAAACCAGGAATGGCCTTTTTTGGGGATCTGTTCTTTTGATGAATGTTCCTGGGACTCAGATAACACAAAGTCCTGCTTTATCCATCTAGCCATGTCTTGTTAGTATTTAGTGGTGCTTACCATGTAGTAGGTGCTTCAATTACCGAGTTAGAGCTTTTTTAAAGGGGTCAAGATTCTCAAACTCCTTTCTGTACCTGCTAGAAAAGAGCCCAAATTCCTTAAATTCATTCCAAAATAATTTTCTTAGGTGAATGCCTTCTTATTTCTTTTTTCTAAAACAAACAAGTAACAATTTCTCCTAGAACTATCTTTTAGACTTAAAAGATGAAAAATACTGGTTAAATTAAGTAATTAAATTCAAATGAAATCAAGTGAGAAATGATACTAAAGGGGTATTTGCATGCTCTGAGCAGGAGGCAGACGTGTTGGCAAAGAGAGGAAGTGGCTTTATCTGTGAATTCTCTTGGCATGACAAGACTCTTTGTAACTGATTCAGACTCTCTCTGCCAAAAAAAAAAAAAAAAAAAAAAAAAAAAAAAAAAAAACTCTGCTAGCTTTCTGGCCAACTCATTCTCCTCAGTAACCTTTTTTACTATGACCAGGTCTAGCTTCAGGCAAAAGGGTAAAGTAGATGAAAATTTGTCTTTGGCTCCCTTCTAGTTAGTAACATGGAATTGGAAATTCAGAAGTTAGCCACAATGAGATAAGAGTTGAAACCATAGGTAACAATACTGAGGGATGAAAGTGAAGGACAGAACCTTAAAGAACAAACCTTCATTGATTATCTCCTAAGACAGGCACTCCGAATAGTCTCTTGGGGTACAGAGGTGCAACTTGATTGAGAGAGCAGAACTAGGAAGAACAGTCAGAGAAGGAACATTCAGGGAGGTAGGAGGAGAATCTGGAGTCTTTCATAACAGAGAACTAAAGAAAGAGGGTACATACTGCAAAAGGCCAATGGCGTCACACAAGCAGTTAATGTCTGAAGGAAGATCTTTGGATTTAGTAGTCAAGTATATAGTTCAAGAAACAATTTAAGTAATTTGGAGGGGCTGGAAATTAAGTCTCAGGGGTATAAGGAGAAAGTGGTGTTGATATCAAGACAGTAAAGCTGTATTTTTTCAATAATACTGGTGGTGTTAGGGAGAGATGTAATGTAGTTAAGAAGGCAGCAGGATCAAAAGGTGGGAGGAGTGTTTTCTGTTTCATTTTTGTTTGTTAGTAAACAGGATTACCTGAAAATGCTTTTAAGTGAATAAAATAGATCAATGATTTTCAAATTATAGCAAGCATTACAACAAACTGGAAGGCCACATGAGTCTCATCCCTCCACAATTTCTCATCCCATACCTCTGGGGTGGAGTCCGAGAACTGGCATTTCTTTTTTTAACTATACTTTAAGATCTAGGGTACATTTGCACAATGTGCAGGTCTGTTACATAGGTATACATGTGCCATGTTGATTTGCTGCACCCATCAACTCGTCATTTACGTTAGGTATTTTTCCCAATGCTATCCCTCCCCTAGTCCCCCACCCCCTGACAGGCCCCAGGGTGTGGTGTTCCCCCACCTGTGGCCATGTGTTCTCATTGTTCAACTCCCACCTATGAGTGAGAACATGTGGTGTTTGGTTTTCTGTCCTTGTAATAGTTTGCTCAGAATGATGGTTTCCAGCTTCAACCATCTCCCTGCAAAGAACATGAACTCATCCTTTTTTATGGCTGCATGGTGTTCCACGGTGTATATGTGCCACATTTTCTTAATCTAATCTATCACTGATGGACATTTGGGTTGGTTTCAAGTCTTTGCTACCGTGAACAGTGCCACGATAAACATACGTGTGCATTGTGTCTTTATAGTAGTGTGATTTATAACCCTTTGGGTATATACCCAGTAATGGAATCGCTGGGTCAAATGGTATTTCTAGTTCTAGATCCTTGAGGAATCACCATACTGTCTTCCACAGTGGTTGAACTAATTTACACTGCCACCAACAGTGTAAAAGCGTACCTATTTCTCCACATCCTCTCCAGCATCTGTTGTTTCCTGACTTTTTAATAATCGCCATTCTAACTGGCAAGAGATGGCATCTCATTGTGGTTTTGATTTGCATTTCTCTGATGACCAGTGATGATGAGCATTTTTTCATGTGCCTGTTGAACTGGCATTTCTAACAAGTTCCCAGGTGACTCTTTTGCTGCTAATCTAGGGCCCACACTTTAAGAACCACTGGGATAGATTAATGGAGAAGGGAAAAATTAAAGATTTAAAAGAGACAGTAGATAGAGCTGGGTTTTAAGAAGCAACAGAGAAATATAGAATGCATGGAATAAGTTGATCAAATCTTAGAAAGCGTCACTTTCTGTGAGATGGAAACACACAGAAGAAATGTATAAAGATGCTGCAATGTGTTGACAAAGTGTGGGGGGGCACTGAGATGAGAGAGCTTATATCAAATGGCTTCTATCTTCTCAGTAAAGAAAGAGGCAAGATCATCTGCAGAAAGGATAGGACTGATAAGGATTAGGAACTGGGAAAAGTTTGAAATAAGTATCATTCTCAGACACAGAGGAGAATCTACTTTTGGGGGGGATAGATGGGTTTAATTTTAGAAATGATGAGTTTGAAATGGTTGAGCCTCCAAGGAAGATTTGATCAGTAGGCAGTTGGCTTCAATAAACCCATGCTTTCTGCAACTTCCACTAGGATGTAAAGGATGTAGGATGCCCTCCATGCAGGTAAGTATTTTTGTCTGTTTTGTCTGTCTTGTTCACTGCTTCATTCCTAGCACCTAGAATAGTGCTTGGCACAGAATAAAGACTCAAATTTGCATTGGAATGAACCTAAGAGGGGTTGGCTAAGGTTGATAATTGCAGATGAAAGTAGTGTATAGTAGAAACCTGCAAGTATTTATGAAGTTAGAACATTACGTTCATTAAGCAACTGGGTTCTGGAATCTGAAGACCAGGGTTCTAATCCCAGCCTCTCTGTGCTTTAGTTTCTCCATCTCTAACACGGGAATGGTGATTGTACTAACATCAAGGTTACTGTGAGAATTAAATGAGATAGTAAGTATAATGTGCTTAGCAAAGTGCCTCACATAGAATAAGCACTCAATAAATGTTAGCTAGCTGTTCATCATCTGCATTTCCCCTTAAGCCAATTAAGGAGTATTTCTCAACTGGTTTATCATATGTAATTCAAAGGAGTAAAATTTCATTTCTTTGAAAATATACTCTATATCAGACTTCCCTACCTCTCCCCTTTGGTAGGGGTATTGAGGCATAGCTGTTCTGAACATAGAAAAAAATAATAAAAACTGGTGTTTTCACTTCATATATGATATACCATCCAAAAGCCTTTCCTTAGTCAGAAGGATTTTTCTTTGTGTGCATTTTAAGGCCTGGCTTCAGGCTAAGACTTACTACCATTGGAAAGGAACAATTGCAAAAAACAAAAGAAATAAATGTAGAAAATCCTAGTGCCTATTTTCAAGGGATTAATATAAAAACGTTGCCTGCCTTTGCCTGAGTTAATTGTGCAGTGCACTACTGACATTTATTTTATTGATTCAATACATGTGAGTGCTACACTGATATTATCACTAGAAAATATAGCTTACTGTATAAATTAATATGTGTTCTGACAACTGTTTTACCCTTGTTATTGCCCAGGCAAAATTCTTTCATGTTCGCACATGTCATATACAATAATCAACAACTCATGTTTTAGGCATCTACAGTTTCTTTAGTTTATAATCTGTTGCAGTGATACATACAAAAATAGAAGACTGAGTCTCTGCCTTCAAAAAACCTGTTTTAATAGATATACTCTCAAAAAAATTCAAGAATAATGTAAGATAGCAAACACCTGAGAATTAAACTGCTGTGGCCCTGTGTTGCACCTCATGGTGTAGAGTGAAGCAGATATAAGAAGTACAGGATATTATGCCTGCTCCACAAGAATTTTCAGTCAAGTGAGGGAGAAAAGACATAAGAACATGAAAATTAAAATAAGAAAACAAGAGGTAAACAGTGATATGTCACAAGGCAGTACAAGTTGTATTATAAGGTAGCAAAAACACACTATTAGGAAAAGAAAGCAGAGTTGGTTGCTCTAAGCCAATGTGTCTCAGAGGACAAAAGGCCAGCACCCTTTCTTTAATTTACCACCAAGTTAAAGCACTTTAGAACCCATTGAACGCTACCACTTTTCTAACCTAAGCATTGACAATTCAATTGTTTGTAAAGATTTAGAACTTGACATTTTCACTAAAGAAGTATATTAAGTAACAAATAACTGATTAAAAGACTGTCTCTAAAAGTCATATATGTTTTTTTTTTTTTTTTTTTTTTTTCAGAGAGCTGATATAGCTGTTGCTCCTCTCACTATAACATTGGTCCGTGAAGAAGTCATAGATTTTTCAAAACCATTCATGAGCCTGGGCATCTCCATCATGATAAAGAAGCCTCAGAAATCAAAACCAGGCGTATTCTCATTTCTGGATCCCCTGGCTTATGAAATCTGGATGTGCATTGTCTTCGCTTACATTGGAGTCAGCGTAGTTCTTTTCCTAGTCAGCAGATTCAGTCCTTATGAATGGCACTTGGAAGACAACAATGAAGAACCTCGTGACCCACAAAGTCCTCCTGATCCTCCAAATGAATTTGGAATATTTAACAGTCTTTGGTTTTCCTTGGGTGCCTTTATGCAGCAAGGATGTGATATTTCTCCAAGGTTTGTTTTTGTGGCATACTCAATGCCTCATTGCATTTTATGGCCATACTCCATTCATGTGCATATGGTATTCATCCATCTCAACTCCAAATTTTTTTCATTTAACATTCCATCAAATGACAAATTATCATCAAGCCATTGTGTTTGCTTACGTCCATGAAGTGAGTGTGTCATTGGTGTTGCTTTGAATGTCTTTTTTGCACTTCTTTGGTATTGTATATACATTAAAACAAACATTTGAACTCTGGATAAAGGCAACATTGCCACTAATATTAATATTACTCAGATAAAGCAAATACTAAATCTTCACCACATCAAACAGACATGGTTTCCTAATTAATTGTACTAAAGTGTTTTCTCATTTGTCAAGAGATTGGATCCAGACAAAATTTAAAAGAACATAGAACTCTTCTTTAATTCCCTCCAACCTTCTCCTTTCAATGCCCTCCCTTTTTCATTTTGCTCTCAGACTGCCTACAATTATCCATTGTAGTATCCCACCCAAGTTTTCTAGTTAAAACTATAAAACTTCTCAAAGAAAACATAGGAGAATATCTGTTTGACTTTGGATTAGACAAAGTGCTCTTAGATAAGACACAAAAAGCACAATCCGTTAAAAATTTGATAAACTGGACTTCATCAAAATTCAAAACCTTGCATTTAAAAAGACATATTAAGAAAATGAAAAAAAAAAACCAACTGGGAGAAAACATTAGTAAATCATATGTCTGATAAAGGACTTGTATCCAGAATATATGACACCTCTTACAACTCAATAAAAAGAAGACAATCCAATTTTTTTTAATGAACAAAAGATTTGAATGGACATTTCCCCAAAGAAGATATACAAATGGCTAATAAGCACAACAAAAGATACTCAACATTGTTAGCCATGAGGGAAATCCAAATTAAAACCACAATGCGATACTTCCATACATCCTCTAGAATGGCTGCAATCAAAAAGATAGGCAATACCAAGTGC
The DNA here is from genome assembly GCF_000951035.1 of Colobus angolensis palliatus. Taxonomy (NCBI): domain Eukaryota; kingdom Metazoa; phylum Chordata; class Mammalia; order Primates; family Cercopithecidae; genus Colobus; species Colobus angolensis. The sequence goes on along the minus strand of NW_012119377.1, from coordinate 416,574 downwards.
TGATGACAATGTAGAACAACTGGAACTTTCATCCACTAGTAGTGGGAATGCAAAATACTACAGCCACATTGGAAAATAGTTTGGCAGTTTCTTATCAAGTAAGATACATACTTAAAATATAACACAGCAATTCTATTCTTAGCTATTTACCTAAGAGAAAGGAAAATATATTCACACAAAAAAAGTATACACAAATGTTCATAGTAACTTTATAATATTAAAAAAGTAGAAACAACCCAAATGTCCATCAACTCTTAAATAAACAAAATATGATATATCTATATAGTGGAATACTATTCACCAATTAAAAAGAACAGACTACTGACACATCTACAACATGGATGAAACTTAAAAATGTTATGCTGGGCCGGGCACCGTGATTCATGCCTATTATCCCAGCACTTTGGGAGGCCAAGGCAGGTGGATCACCTGAGGTCAGGAGTTCAAGACCAGCCTGGCCAACATGGTGAAACCCTGTATCTACTAAAAATGAAAAAAATTAGCTGGGCATGGTGGTGGGCACCTGTAATCCCAGCTACTTGAGAAGCAGAAGCAGGAGAATCACATGAACCTGGGAGGCGGAGGTTGCAGTGAGCCGAGGTTGCACCATTGCACTCCAGCCTGGGCAACAAGAGCAAAACTCTGTCTCAAAAAAAAAAAAAAAAAAAAAGTTATGCTAAGTGAAATAAGCCAGATGCAAAAGGCCACATATCATGCCATTTGAATCCCATTTATTGAATATCTCACATTGTATGATTCTATTTGTCCAGAATAGGCAGTCTACAGAGACAGAAAGTATGTTAGTGGTTGCCAGGGGCTTGAAGGGAGCAGAGAGGGGATAATCAGGGCCAGTATTAGGGTGAGGCAATTGAGCCTGAGTAAAGCAAGTACAGGGATCACATCCAAGCTTTATTTAAAATTTTGATATTATGCATTAATTTTTTAAACATTGGACTAAAATTCTGTTCATCTTGATTAATGAGATTTTGATGCCCCTTTAAACTTTGCATGTGGGGGGGTTGCTTCACTTGCCTTATCCTAGTCCTAGGCCTGCAAGGATTAGCTGCAAATGAGCATGAAGGAACTTTTAAGGGTGATAAAAATGCTCTAAAATTGGATTGTGATGATAGTTGCACAACTATGTTTACTAAAATCACTGATCATACACTTATATTGGTGAATTTTATGGTATGCAAGTTTTATCTAAGAAAAGCAAAATATTGAACTTGAATGTCCTGAGCCTCACAAACTTAGTCTAAACCTAAACAAATATGGCGGTGAATTCTTAATTATAATACATTGTAAGTGAATGTAACATCTTTATATTTTGAGACAAAAAAGTTGTAGGTTTTGGTAAACTTGAATATTAATCCAAATACTGACCAGAGTCAATTATACAAACATATTAGGGATTTTCATATGAAATATAAAGACTCAAAAGATTCCTACCATGTTTTTACAGCATACTTCATTTTGAGATTATCCACTTGAAGCATAAAACATTTAAAAGAAGCTTTGCAGCATAACTAATTGGTAACCATATTCAGCAGCTTTTTAAAAGAGTCTGTATGGGGCATGCCTCATTTATCGAAGTCACACATTTTTTGGCTTTTCACAATCTGCTTGATTACATTCTCCAAATTATTTCACTCCCTGTTCCTTTTGTGCTTAGAATGTGTATCATTTTTCGTATTATCTGGGAGTTTGTTTTGCTAGTTCCTTTATTTTTTGAAATGTTCACTTCAAGAGACTATGGTTTCTGAATGATCCTATAATTCAATGATTTTTAACATGGCTGGTAATCTATGTTGAGACAATACTAAAGAGTCATTAAGGCTAAAGATCTTATTGGTTTCTGTAAGTGAATTTTTAGAACTAACTTTGTGATATCCCCATTGGAGTGCTGCATACTACTCTGCATACTCAAAAAGTCTCTTCTCATTTTTAGAAGTATTTATGTATATTGATTCATTAAGTAATAACTTAAAGATTATGGCCTGAAAATGACAGGTTGAACAGGTTTGTTAATGTCTTATAGTAGAATTTAAGCTGTGGCTCTTCTTTAGCACTGAGATACATCAAGTGCTTTTTTTGAAAGTATATGTTTTATTATACTACACTAGACACTGTCATAAAGAGCAATGGCTTTCAAAATGTTTTACCATGACCCACAGTAAGAAGTAAATTTTCCATCACAATTCAGTATACACATATGTATATAATCAAAAGTTCGCCATACTTTACCCTTACAATGTGCAGTACACTCTGATATTTTCTATTGTGTCATTTTTTTTAAATTCTGGTTACAATTTAGCCCAGAAATAGGGCACACAACCTACAGAACACTAGCCTAGAGTAACAAGTATTATTCTTACTATACTTTTAAGTAATAAATTATTGCCTTTATGAACTCTATGTTTTCCACCATATGGGTGATCCCTCCTCCAATACTGTCTTTTGTGTGTCCTTCGAAATAAATTATACCTTTAAGCCTTTTAATAAAATGTTATACTTCTTAGCATATTTCTTATATATACTAGTGAAGAGGAAACACGTTTCTCCTTGTCTTGAGAGCTCTACTCATTATATGCTTGTGCTCAATTGTATAACAGCAATCACTGTGATGTGTTTCTAGAACTATTAACAGATTTAGATATTTCTGATAATAACATAGTTGTTACTGTAAGATTTGTGGTTGCCTTGACTGCAAACACCAGCAGTATACTTTATTTCTGTTTAATGGCCACGGTTGGAATGCAAACTCTTCAGAAAGCCCAGAATGTGAGCATGCATTATACACTCTGACTTTTCTCAAAACTGAAGCAATTCAAGAAATTATGATACCAAATTTTAAAGCAGAATTTAAGTATTAGAGCAGGAGGAAATGTCAGACATAAATTAGCCCAACTGCTTCCATTTACTGGGGGCAGAGGAAAAACAACCACCTTCCCTCAGCTCCCACTGTGTGTAGGCACTTTACCTGCATTATCACGTGGATTTTAATCCTCAAAACACCACTGCAGAGTGGGCATTATACTTATTTTTAAGTTGAAGAAGGTGATAGTCAGATTAAATAATTTGCCCAGTCACACAACTACTGGCAGAGCCTGAGTACAAACCAAGCTCCAATTCCAAAACTCATGCTCCTTCCACTTCATGCTGCTTTTTCCCACATCACAGACAAGGGAACACCACCCAAAGGATGATGTGATGAAATCCAAGGTCATGGAGGTTTTCAGAGGCAACAGTATGATTATTTCCACTATACTGCCTCCCACTACCAACCTGAAGTTGCACTGTTTGTTCCATTCCTCTCCTCATGCTCAGGCAGAAGAGCTGTTTTCCATTCTCTCAACCTCTAAAGAAATTCTACCTTTTTTCTGGTTTTCAATGAAAGTAGGCAGTGAGCTTTGAAAATATTATTGAGTGTGTGTATGCTCAAAGTAAAAGACTGGGAAATCAGAAACAAGACATCATGAGAAAAACTGATGGCATCATTACATTTTCACCAAATTATTGACAGCTACCTAGAAGCTTAAAGAGTCTATGTCAATATTAGGTTTGAACTACCATAATTGTTCAGAGGAGCAGTTTTCAGTTTTGTTCTACATGAAGCTGGAGGCTGAGCTAACTCTAGAGAAAGTAATCAATATAATAAGCTGAGGTTTTATCCACATACAAACTGATTTATTAGGAGGAGTCGGTGGAAGGTGCAAGGAGATTCAATTCAACCTTTTTCCCCCTGAGTGGGGAAGGAGAAGACAGGCAGTGGAAGAAGCATAGTGGTTAAGCACACGAGCACTGGAGTTAGCCTCACTAGATTCACAATCTGCTTAGCAGTTGTGTAACCTGGGGCAAATCACTAAATCTTGCTAAGCCTCAGTTCTTCATCTGTAAAATAAAAAGCACAGTGCCGGGCATGTAAGTTCTCAATAAATGATAGCTATTGTCATTATTAAATTGGCTGCACATAATCATGCTAGTTTCACAAATACTAACAACTAATATAACATTTGCATTTTAGTTCCTAAAACTCCTTGGGAATACAGTTGAAATACCAGTTAGTATCAAAGAGCTGACCTCTGATGAGAAATAAGCAGCAACATTCCTTCTTGAACTTGCTCTTGTGAAAGATTACCCCTCTTGCAAATATTTTTATTGTGTTATTCTACTATGTCTTACTGGTATTGGCTGAAGGTTATAACTTTATTTTTAATATGAAATTTATTTCCTTTGTAAAACTTGGATAGAACCACTAAGCAGTCCAGAGTCCAAGTCCTTCCAGACAAATGCTCCCCCTGCTGACTTTCTGTGCAGCTGCAGGGACATCTGAGGGCTAGATAAATTGAAGACATGAGAGTTGGGGGAATTATTACAGAGAAAATGGAAAGAACAGATGAACTTGAACCTGATAACTGCGTACAGATGTTTCCAAAGGTGTTACTCTCCTGTTAAGTTTTCAAGATATCAAGTACTTTGTTGAAGTGGGCAGGAGATCTGTCCAGATTAGTTGACACGTAGATCCTCCTTTAAAATGTAAAGTATGTGCAGAATAATAAAAGACATGAAGGGTATAAAATAAATGAGATCAAAGACAATAGTAATTTGGGCTATATTTTAAGCATACCCTTTCCTCTACTGATGTATGACCACTGTCTTTATCTTACTGCACATTCACTTCAAAGTAATAGTGATGTGATAATAAATTAATGAGGTAATAGCAGAATTTTTATTACAACCATTTCATGGCTTTTCTGGCTAAAAGCTGTAGTTTTCAGTCTCTGGGACATGGTTACTTATTCCCATCAGAGAAGACTATAAGAACCAAAGATTGATTCTGCACATTTTTAAAAAATCTGTCACAGACATGGCATTAAATGGAGTGTAGAAATGATGCATACTTTGGAAGAAAGAAGAGAAAAAGAGGAATGATAAAGAGTTTGTACAAAAGAGAAGCAGTTTTCAGTCCCAGTTCTTCATCTTGTAAAGCTAGTAAAGTGAAGATTATAAAATTTACTTACAAGATAAAGGTTATAGCACATAGCTCACTTTTATTATCATTTCAGAGGTCATAAAATACATTTTATTATTAACTCAGAAACTCTAGTTCTTTATTATTGCAGATAACAAGAGCATTGTATATTATTTGATGTACGTATTTTGCAGTGCTTTTATATGTCTATTTTCCTCTTGTTGCTAATTTACTTTCATTAACTTCACGCCTCCTCTTACATTTCCTCAAAAGGTATGATACGCTTCTTATAATGCACTTTTATAAACACTAAATGTGTCGCATTTTACAGCCATTTCATTATGCTAACCTTGAAATCTGTCTTGTGCAACAAAACTATTTGAAATGAATGTTAAACATTTTGTAGCTGCATTAATAGAGGGAAAGATACTGGAAAATGACAGGTCTTTTTAACTCAACTATAAAGTCTTGTCTTATTTTAATAGATCCTTTATAAAATGTGATGGGATTGACCCATAAGTCACTTTTTATATAGCCTCCATGTGAAATGTGGGTTTAAGTGGCTATAGTTTCCCTAATGAGAAAAGGTAAATGTAAAAATGCCTATCGAGCTTCTTCCCTGTAGGTTCCACTGCACTTTTTCTCAGTGAAAGGATTGAGGCACTTATGCTAAACAAGGGAATGAAGTGGTGGAAATTCCATCAAACCTTTTGTCTAAGCTACTACTGTTTTGAGGGGAGAATGTTGAATGCAAGCTTGTGCATTCTATACTGATTCCACTGAAGCTCCTTTTCTATCTCTGCTGAGGTATGCAGATACTGGTATGCCATTTCTATGTGGGTAATCACCCAAATTCTCCACGCTCATAGGTATATCATGACATTAACCACAAAATTGCCAAAGTCAATAACTATGTAGACAAGAGGCCATGAAAATGACCATTTTGCATTTAGGTTTATTTTCAGTCATGTCAACAACCAACAGCTGAGTCATTCAGATCAACCACATGATGATCTGAATCAGTACTAAAGTGGCCAAAATAACCAGATTATGATGTGCAGGCTTGATTTTAGATCAGACTGACACAGCCACAGTCCATTAGCCTCAATACAATGGCACAGTGTAATTTCCATAAATTACTGTATTTTTCTCCACATTGTCAAGTAGACAATGCATGAACTACCATTAGTATTCACAACAGCAAAATATACCTCTTTCCATAGCAAACTGTGATTCTGGAATTACTCCAAAGTCAGTTTTCTCCTTGGTCTGGCAAAACCTCATCATTCCAAATAAAAATGACAGTCACAGTTCTGTCCCAAATGAACAACAGATAAAAAACAATAATTATACAAATATGTTTGGTTTTCATGCTACTATATTTCTCAGCATTTGTAGAAAATTTGTACCTTCTATAACTTACACACCACTTTGGATTTTCTTATACAAAATACGGGTATTTTATATTACAAAAATGTGGGTATTTCTCTCCTAGTGTATAAGTTTAAATGTTTTATTTTCTATTCCTCCTCTCTGTGCCTCAGTTTCTTTATCTGTAAAATATCTCTGTTTGCTTATCTTTAAAATAGTACGTAACCATAGGGATAGAGAATTAAAATAGTTGGCACAGGTAAAGCAATTAGAACAGAGTCTGGCCCCCAAGAAGTGCTCAGTAAGTATTAGCTATAATTGTTATCATTTTTGTTCCTCTATTACTATGGATGTTTCTTTGGAGTGTTAATCTTTTATATAGCAAAATTATTTCTAGAGTCAGATCAGTTCAGAATAAATTAAATGTATGTAGCAACAATGAAGAAAGACTCTGAAAGGTATAAATGCATAATCAAAACACTCTGTATACTTTTAACATTCAGAAGTGTGACACATTATTTTGTGATTCATCCAGATGTTTTTACTTCTGATTAAAAGAGAAATGTTCCCAGATGAAATCCTGAGATAGTGTAACTGTTAGAAAAATCTGCTGCAAAGCAGATTTTCAGATTCAAAAAGCTAAAAGTGATCATGCTCAGGAAATAAATAAGGGTTGTCTTAGGAATCCAGGGACCAACAGGAACTGCAGATTTTTAAAAAATCAAGTCAGTTTGTTATAGTCAACCAATAATAAATATTTATCAAAATACCTGCCAAAATTATTCAATCAGAGTGTAGCATCTAAAACAACTGAGTTTTCCGGAGGCCAGAAAAAGGTTATCTTGGGACACAGGAATTTAAATTTGCTTCAAAGTGGTGAAATGCTGGTACAGACAGAGAAGAGCTTGATTTGCCGGCTCTCAGCCCAGAACTACCCTCTTCCCACAGAGCCTAGAGATATGCCAGGCTCCTACGCCTATTCTTGACTTTATGACAGAGTGGGTTCTCTTCCTGTGAGCTTTTCTGGGCATGGGAGAACATAGCATAACTAGGATGGAGCTCTGCCACACAGCAGAATTATCCTAAGGATGATGTGGCAATGTTTTATAAAACCTAGGGAGCAGATTTTCATTTCTGCAGACAGAGCCAGCCTTCAGCAACACTGTGAAGGAGATGAAGTTTCCTGAATACAAGCCATTACCCATCACTGAGCATTCAATTCCCTCACACTGTCCAATAACTTCCTATGGTCCCTGTCTCTGAGGAACACTCATGATGTAGGACCAAACTTGCAACGCTGTCTGCACCTCGGGAGTTTTATAAACTGCTGCTGCTTAGTCCCAACCCCCAGGGTTAGGATTTAATTGGTCTTGGATGAAACCTAGGCAAAGTTTTTTGTCTTTTTGTTTTGACGTGTTTTGACTAAAGCTCCCTAGATGATATTGATATGCAGGCAGAACTGAGAATCACTGATGTAGAAGAACAATGTTTCTCAGTTTGGTCTGCAGACCACTTGCAGCACAATCACCTGTGATGCTTAAGAAGTGCAGATTCTTGGGCATTCAGCTATTCTGAATCTGCATTTTAACAAACACCTCAGGTAACACTGATGCACAGTAACATTTAAGAACAAAAATTTCACCTTATTAAAACTTACTTTCCCGTTCCCTACTAATTGAATAAACAGTGGGTGCTGTTGAAGTAATGTGTTACATTTTGACCAAGCCTCCTGAAAACAACACAGAGGGTGATTCCAACAGAATTTCTCCATCAGACCAGGAGGATGATTTTGTTTTCATTTTCTGTGCATGGGGGTGGAGAGGGGTGTGGAGGAAGCAAGCCTTTTAATGCCTCTAGTCCAACTATACAGGTAGTTTCCTACTTCACTTGGAGTCTGCCTTGTGCGGTTAAGGCTTAGTTGTCAAAGGAGAAAGTTTCTAATCTCTGGAACCCAATAGCTATTTATATGAAGATGATAACAAATATTATCGTCTAGCTCCTTGCCTCTTGGATGATCAACTCCACAAAATGGCAATATCTTTGTTAAATTTATTAAACTCAAAGTGAATAGTGCTCATTTTCCAGCACCTACCCATTTATCTTCAAGTGAGAAGAGGTTTTTGACTATGTTTTTCTCATGACATTACCTTATAGCAGTGGTTTTCAACCTTGGTTGTGCTTTGTAATCACGTGGTGAGCTTTAAAAAATCTAAATGTCTGCATCCTACCTCCCAAGTTCTGATTTAATTGGTGGGCCTGGGTCTGAGTTTTTTTTTTAAGATTCTAGGTGATTGTAATGTGCAGCCAAGGCTGAAAACCACTTGCTTCTACAGGTGTGCCCAGCAAAGTTCACAGGAAGAGAACTCAGTAAGTTAAATTATTACCTATGGAAGCAGGAGATGGTAAAATATATATATATATATATATTCTTTCCTGTAATTAAAAGGAAAAATCCTGCTGGGAGTGCACTTGCAGTCCCAGCTATTCAGGAGGCTGAAGCTGGAAGATAGCTAGAGCCCAGGAGTTCAAGTCCAGTCTGGGCAACACCCAGAGACCCCACCTAATTTTTTAAAAAGAAAATCCTGCTTTGAAACGTGTATAGGCCTGACGAGTATTATGCATGCACCATCATAATATGCCATCATGACATGGGGTATTGTTGTTAACATGTGACCTTTGTTTAATGTTTTAATTCCCTTACATCATCTATTTCCCTCCTTCATCAGCTATACTTAAACCACTCCTCTTTCCAGAAATAAAGACAAGGATTTCTTAAACTTAGATCTGGCCCCTCTGGGTCTGGATTTGTTTTTGTTTTGTTTTATAGATCACTCTCCGGGCGCATTGTTGGAGGGGTTTGGTGGTTCTTCACCCTGATCATAATTTCTTCCTATACTGCCAATCTCGCTGCTTTCCTGACTGTGGAGAGGATGGTTTCTCCTATAGAGAGTGCTGAAGACTTAGCTAAACAGACTGAAATTGCATATGGGACCCTGGACTCTGGTTCAACAAAAGAATTTTTCAGAGTAAGTGCTTTGCAGTTAATTGAGCCTGCTGATTTTTATTTTATCATCTTCTCACAAAGGCAAGTTCACAGTGCTTTTAAGGGAGAGTTGGGAAAGAGTGGAAATGTTATCAAAGGAGAGCATCTTAAATACTGGGCTGCTTGGTTGGTGATCTACTTCATTGTTGTTTAGAACCAAGACTTGAGTAAGACATAACAAGTTGCATGTCGAGGGCACTGAGTTTGGACTACCAGGTTTGAATCCCAACCCTGCCACAAAGTGATTGTTTGTCCTTGGGCAAGCCATTTAACTTCTACCAGCTTCAGGCCCCTCACTTGAATAATGAGGGGATTTAACTAAACAATATTTATTCTGCTTTCTAGCTTTTACAAAAGCAGTGTTTTTATGTCTCAGAGGTTCACAGAAGTTAGGCAATTGACTGTAAGACTCTGAGGAGTAATGGACTATAAGAAATTATATATTCTGTTTTAAATGTTGGTTGTCTATTGAGATGTATTACAATTGTATCAAGTATTTGTGTACATGGTGATAATTTCATTTTCAGGACAGCTGATAATTGTTTTAATGTCTTGGGTAGACTGATTCCCTCTGCTCCTTATAAGCAAAATCTTATTGGGGAAACAGTAAATTTTTCACTAGCAAAAGTTAATAAAGCTATGTAAAGTTTCTCAAGAGGAAAGATGAAAGGAGGAAATGATAGAAGGATAATACGAGGGACAAACCGCTTTTACATAAACCATCAAGATCTTTGTTCTGTGGTAACAGGACTATTAAGGAAGAATACTAGTAGAGTTTTTAAGAACTAAAATGTTTTTTCAGTTACCCCAACAAGAAAAATATGCTGATTTGGATTAGAAAATGGAAACATTCTATAATATTACTACTGCCTGCTACTGTAACCACAGTAACTAGTTGTAGCAATGATCCAGAAGCCACTTGGGTAGTAGGTGGAGTAGTTAGTCACTCTCTTCAACCAATAATCAAGTTATTTCATGACAGATATAATTGCTGATTTTTCCTCAAAGGCCAGGAGTAAACGGATGGTGGTTCTAAACCTGCTTTTTTAAATAATCAATAAGAAATAATTTCTACATGTATTGTCATGAGATTTGTCCAATTACTTCACAGTAAACCAGGAAGACTGTGTTTCTTGACATTATAGCAATTAACCACAAACTGTTTTCACTCCCTGAAAGAGAATGTATTAGTCCTGGGACCCTTTCAAGAATTCTCATTGATTCAAAATATCCATATCTCACCTCTACCACCTGTTTACTGAGCAGATCATAATCCCCAACTGGGAAGAAGGGTCCAATGTTGGGAGCATCAAAATGACATGAAGACCCTCTGGAACTAATCTGGCCTTGACCCTCACAACTATGGCAGTCCCATAAGCTTATTTAGAAACAATTTCCTGCCCCCATGAAATCACATTTATCAGGGCTAGAAGCCAGGGATTTCCATCTGATGAGTAGTCAACACATAATCAGCTCCATGGAAATCTGGTTTGATATCAACCTTCAACAGAGCTTATGATCACCATCTCAATAGGCATGAAGTTTCTATATGAGGTAATTAACCACTTAGGATATCAAGACACCAGAAGTTTCTATATGAAGTAATTAACCACTTAGGATATCAAGACACCAGAAGTTTCTATATGAAGTAATTAACCACTTAGGACATCAAGACACCAGAAGTTTCTATATGAAGTAATTAACCACTTAGGACATCAAGACACCAGACTTGGACCCTCAGATAAGAGATACTTGTTCCACTGGAAAGCATTTTTCTTTTAAAAACAATTAGAGATTAGAAAGTTGTGCTTTAAATGGTAATCAATAAATGGCATCAATTCCCATTAGACTTTCAAAGGCCATTCATCCATATTGCAGGCAAAAGGAGGCTCTCTGAAAAGATGAAGAGATTTATTAGCACAGAGGCAGAAAGTGTGCCCAAATATTCATTGCCCCTATGCCCAGACCCCATCTCCCACTTATTTTGTCTTTCTCAAAAACTAGGAAAGCATCTACTAAATCATTCAATGATGATTTCATTAAAGGGCATCATATTACCAGAGCTGATTTGAATCAACATTTAATTCTGAGCAAAGCTATTGCCACATTCTGATTGGTTTGTGGTTTCTAATGCTTATCAATTCCTAGCCAATGAGTAATTTGTATGGAAATTGAGTTGTTTTGAAAATCTGATTAGACAGGGAGCTGGATATTTCTAAGCATAAGGAAGTACAAATCATTTCCTAGTTCTGGCATGCCACTTTTTCTGTTTCCCCAAATGGTCACTGGTGGCATCATGAAGGACTTGGTGAGGTGGTTCTTCACGGCAGCACATAAATGTTGATTATCTAAAAGTGGAACTATAAAAGCAGCATAGAAAAATCAACTTCTTTAACCTGCTTATACTGAAAATGTTATCTAGACCCAACAAAGGCTACCCTTGATATTCATACAATACAGGGTTGTGGGGCCGGCGGCCAATTGGTCTCCAAGCCATTTAAATCCAATGGGGCAAAGACGGCAGCCAGCAAGAGCACATCATCCTTTATTTAGGGACTTGACTGCCACAGTCATGTCACTTCCCCTTCAATCTTCGGTGACGTCAAGTCATAAAGGCAATTTTAAAAACTAACTTCTGGCCGGGTGTAGTGGCTCACGCCTGTAGTCCCAGCACTTTGGGAGGCCGAGGTGGGTGGATCACGAGGTCAGGAGATTGAGACCAGCCTGGCCAACATGGTGAAACCGCATCTCTACTAAAAATACAAAAATTAGCTGGGCGTGGTGGTGCATGCCTGTAATTCCAGCTACTAGGGAGGCTGAGGCAGAAGAATTGCTTGAACCAGGGAATCAGAGGTTGCAGTGAGCCGAGATCGTGCCACAGCACTACAGCCTGGTGGCAGAGTGAGATTCCGTCTCAAAAACAAAAAACAAAAAAAACAGTAACTCACATACACACACACACACATACACACACACACACACACACATACACACACACACACACACACACATTGGGCATCTCTGATAGCCTGCCTTATGAACTTCAGAGGATGAAACAAGATCACACGCAACATTTACAAACATAATATGAACTCATTTCTTCCCAAGCTCACTCTATACTAATACTACAGGGACCAAATTGTAATAACATAGGACAGCCTGGGGCCAGCCCTCTAGTTCTTCCACTAAGAGATAGGAAGAAATAAAATAAAATTCTTTTCTAATTGCCCTGCAGACATTTTTACTTGTCCTGAGTAAGGCTACCATTAAAATGATGGTATTTTTAAGTGATTCATTTGTTTCTCTCATTTTCTGAGCTTTCCCTAGCTGTCATCTTACAATCCCATAATCAGTGGAACAGAGGGACCTCTTCCATCAGGAAAGGCAGGGAGCAAAATGCATGCTGTTAGAAGAGACATCTGGAATATTACTATTAACTCTCTTGATTTGAAAACTGATTTTCTTAGACAGCAGCTCCAAAACTATATATCCCAACCAGAAGTAGAAGCACATATGCCAAAAACACAAGTGGACGGCTTTATTGTTGTTGCCTAGAGAAATGCTACAATGATTTGGAAAGCTGCACTGAAATTATCATTCTCCACTAGGTTTTGGAAATTTAACCTGATACAGATTCATGTTAAAAGGTGGAACTGGTCTCACTCATAGGTGGGAACTGAACAATGCCATCACTTGGACTCGGGAAGGGGAACATCACACATCGGGGCCTATCATGGAGGGGGAGGGGGAAGGGATTGCATTGGGAGTTATACCTGATATAAATGACGATTTGATGGGTGCTGACGAGTTGATGGGTGCAGCACACCAACATGGCACAAGTATACATATGTAACAAACCTGCACGTTATGCACATGTACCCTAGAACTTAAAGTATAATAATTAAAAAAAAAAAAAAGGTGGAACTGGAAGAAAAAGTAATTCCAAAGTTCCCTCTGCCTGCAGACTTTTAAAAGTATTAGAAAATAACTAGGATGCTGGATTTCTGTTTTGTGAAAATTGATATTAATATTTTATTAAGATGCATTCAAATAATTATTTATACATTTATATTCATAAACACCCAAAACAGTTTATACATGGAATCATATAACACAGTATTCTCTTGCCATTATTTGTTTGTTTTTTAAAACTCAAATAAGTATAGATTCACTTCTTTTTTTACTTCATAGTATTTAACTTTACTTCAACTCTATTATTTCCTTTATCAATTTCCTCTTGATAAATGTTTAACCTTTTGAAAATATCTTGGTGTTGTTAACCGTGGTTCAATAAACATTATTTTCCATTGATGTAATAGAATTATTTTAAAATGTTTTTAAATATTTATCCTTCAGTTAAATCCCTTAAAGTACTTAGCCTGTGATGTGACATAAGCCATGTAATGCCTAGCTGCAGACAAAGCTGGCTTAACAAAGTTACAGAATGTAGTAGGCACCTGGCTAAGGAAAATTCTACCCCACAAAATATTTTGCCCCCAGTAGGCACTTTAACAGGATCACATTTTTCCCCTTTTTACGTTAAATGTCTGATGGTGGAAGAAAGGGAGACGTTTGTTCTAAAGTTAATCCTAATGGAAAAGTTAAAGGTCCAATATTTTATTTATACCATAATGGACAATTTTTCTTTCTCATTTGCTGAACTTTATGCAAGGCTCTTGTGTTTATCTGGGCACAACTCCAGAGGCCTTCTTTCTTATTCACACCTGAGTGAATGGCCCTGACAGGTCGTGTATAACCTGTGATATGCCTGTGCATGTACCTGTGTGCGTAGGCTGCTGAGGCCATGGTATTTGGTTTAGTTTGTTTCTTGCTTTGCCGCATCTTGGTTTCTTGATTCTCTGAAAGAATACAAGGCAGAAAAATCCCAGAGAGATGTTTCAGAGTTTCAGAACAGTACCAATGAAGACACTAGTCACAATGAAGTTTACAAAAGTTACATATAAGAGAACAGACTTCTTTTATCATTTAGACAGAGTTGGTTTGACAAAGGTTTTCACCAAATCACATCAACAATAAGAAACTAAACTTGCTGACTCAGCCTATTGCACTAACCACTAAACTCAGCTTCCTCCCTTACCTACACAGGGCAGAAATACGGGAGGAAATGCCACCCTTTCTGAAACAAGCAAACTTTTGGAAAATGGCCAGGTCTGGAGGCTGACTTGTATAGTGCATCCTTTTATGAGATGTATACCACACCCAGAAACCTTGCAGAAATCATCATGACAGAGATGAGATAATCTCAAAACTTTCTGATTTTATGTGGAGATCATTTACCATGCTGGTAGAAGGTTTTATGAGAGCTTAAATGCTCTCTTCTGGAAATAGGCAGTAATTCTAGAATCCCAAAAAATTTAAATCCATGTCAATTTGATATGTTTGGACAGTTGACGGGGAAATGGTACTGTTTTAATTCCATGTATATAGGGCATAAAGACACATATTAAAATAAGAAATAAGGCACCAGACCAGAATGAGACACCATAATGTGAATGAAGGCAATAAGTTCAAAGGATAATTTTATAAAACTGTCATTAGAGTATTTGCCAAGGAGAGAGTTGCATTATCTCTATCGTATCTCTTATTTCACTATATCAGAGCCTGCATAACTACAGTAATTATTTTAGGACTTAAGACAAATACTTTATTTATTCTAAGAACACACTGATATACAACTTATATATCACATATAAGAAGTCAATTGTCTCTTTTTGTATTAGTTTTGATCAGTTAGCTGATGAGGTCTTTGAGTCTTACCCCAATGCCAGATGCCAGATTTCTTTTCCAGATATTTGGCCATATCCCCATTACAGATAGTTTGGGGGATAAAAGGAATTCTTTTTAAAAAATGAAGTGTTTAACATTAATCTAAACCTCTTTAAGAAAGTAAATATAAAAGAAGAGGAGTAGAGAGAGTGACAACTTGCTTCAGTGCCCTAGGCAAGGCAGAAGAATTGAACTTTATTAGGAGACCACTAAGGGGACTGTCCTATCTCGTGACTTACAGGCGTTGTAAGCCCTGTGAAGCACAGCTGAATTACTCAAGAAGAATGTTTTGTCTCAACACAAGACTCTTTGATTATTGTCTTGGTCATTATAATTTTTAATTTTTTTAAGCACAGGCAGCGAAAGGAGGGGTTCTGCCATGCTGATTTGAAAAGTAGTCCCTGCTAATAGCATTTAGATTCTGCTTCGACATTCACAACCACACACACACACAAAGCATTTTCAACTGGGTCTACATTTCTTCAATATTTATTGGTTATCTATAACGGGGCTTTTGAAGTATATGCAGGAAGGGAGAAAAATCTTTCCACAAGTGCACCTATGCAGAGTATGCTGACATTTTGACATAATCTGGAAAATCAACCATTAATCTTTAAGCTTTATTATAACTGAGCTATGTACACAACAGACCTCCCTGACACCTTAATCCATCCCCTTGCCTTAGGAAACACATCAAAATGTAAAAATCTTTTCTTAAAAATTTTTTCTCACCAAACACCATGGCGAATTTAAGATCTTAACAGACAATATACCTGGAAAACTACAGCCAAATTTTATTTGTTTGAAGACACATATAATGTGATGAAATGTTTGAGGACACAGTCAAACCATGCACTAGGGGAACACATAACAGCAACAGCAACAGCAACAGATGAGTTGACACTAAGCGTAGCAGGTCAGGGACATCCGCTGTACATACTACTTGGCAGTTTTAAAAAAAGAAAACTGTCTTTCAATTTTGACATGGCTGTTTTTATGCTTATTTTTTTTAAATCTTACTTTCCTATGTTATATAATATACAGCAAGAACCATAGACCTTATAGGTCAAGACTGGAGATAGAGCAACAGCCACAAGTGAGGATGCTGAGGCCAGGCCAAAAAGGCCTCTGGAAAAGGGAAAGATGCAATGAGACCACCGTTAGCTTTTCCCAGCAGCTAGGAATCTGTGACTCCATAGCTCTTCCTTTCAGGCAAGTCTCAGGCTGTCTGGAAAGGACAATCTCCAAGAAAGTAGAGGTTGACCTGACAACTGTGCACACAACTGAAAACACATCTAATATCTGCCTCCAAGAGAAAGGAAAACATTTAGCAATAAAGACAAGCTAATAATATGCCTGATATTCCATTGTTTATTCAGCAGTCTTTCAGTAACTTTTGAGCCAAGCTTCATGCTAAGCACTGACGATCATACATCTTATAAACAAAATTAAATTCTTCTCTTTTGCCAAAGTACCCGAAAATACCTAGACAGGCTTTTTCACCATATTTGGAGATAGATTAACTTAAAATCTAGGTATCTCACATAGCTAGATGATTTTCCCTCCAGGGAAGCTGATAGTGTTTATTTCTATGGAGCTACTTCCCAGCATGGGCCAATCTATGAGTATGCTCCATGGTGACTTAGCAGCAGGGTTAATGATTCTCTGTAACCTCAGTAGGAAGATCAGCTAGTTTATGAATAAAATAGAAATGGCCTCTGCCTTCTTGGAGCTCACAATCTAGTGGACCATTAATTTTCAACACACATTCACATACATTACCACACAATCCACACAACAATCCTGGGGCAGCCAGAACAAGTACCATTACACCTGTTTCATAGAGGAGACAAATGAGGTACATGACGTTGTGATTTGCTGAACGTCACTCAGCTCAATGGAGAAAAGGCAGCACCAGGATCCTGCTGCTCTGAGTCTCTAATGCAGCACATGTTAAGGCATCTGTATCATCTACTGGTTGATCTATGTTTTTATTCCCCTTTATGGATCAATTAGAAAAGGAAATCTATGCCTACTTTTAAAAGACATTTCCCATGCTCTGACAACTTCAAAGGGTTCCAAGATAAGAAGGCAAAGAAAGGCATCTATAAAGCTAGAGTGAATGCCATAAATGCAGCAAACCTCTATTATTACATGGCTTGTTATAGTTTCTGACATGCTAAGGGTTATGTCATGTGTGTAGATGAAACCAGAAAGAACAAGAGAAAGATGAAAATTGTTTCTAGTTCCACATCCACTGATGACTTTCTTGTTTTTCCTTGGGTAAAGAATATTTGATCTCAGTTTCTTCATTTATCAGGGAGAATATTCCTTGCTCTACTCTCCTTGTGGGGTTGGTGAGAGGCTAATATCACAAAAGCTCGTTAAAAGCATTAAGGTGTCTACAAATCCCAAGAAACAGTAGGAAAAGGGCCCAGCAATAGAGCAATTAAAACCTAAAGACTCAAGGGGAGGGAGAGCGTCAGGATAAATAGCTAATGCATGCAGGGTTTAATACTTAGGTGATGGGTTGATAGGTGCAGCAAACAACCATGGCACACGTTTACCTATGTAATAAACCTACACGTCCTGCACATGTATCCTGGAACTTAAATAAAATAAAATAAACCTAAAGACTCTCCAGACACAGCTCTGTAGAGATGTGAGGGGTACTTCACAAAAATAAAATAAGATAATCTCTCTGCTTTCTTGATGGAAGAGATGTGTTTGTTTTCTTTTTCTTTTTCTGGCTTTGGGAAGAGAAAGAAAGCTCATTCAGTATTTTCCCCTTCCTGCTGATCCCACTTCTACCCTTAATTATAAAATATTACTATTGTGCTCATCTCCTAGTTGATCCATCTTTAGCTATTCCTTTGTGGCCTGCAGATTCGACAATTTCAATATGCACAATTTAGAGCTGCCCTTGAAGACCATCTAGAAACTTTAGGTGCTTGCAAGGTGGCATGCCAGCCATCTGCCCAAAGTAACCAACCATATGGATTTTATTAAACTATCTCCATTAGTCCTCCAAGGTAACCTACTTGTTTATGAGAGCGTTTCACAGCCCAAAAAGCCTAAGGGGGTTAAGTCTCCATTCTTTCTGAGGCTGCCAGCTCTCACAGACAGCATCAGGGTAATTAACATCACACAAGATCCCCAGATCTTTGTGAGAACTCTGAAACTCTGTTTCCTAGAAAAACTCATCTAAGGATCTCACTTTCTTTTCTTATCTGACACAGTCAAATCATCTAATAACCTTCCAGTTAAAGGAATGAGGCCCATCTGTTCAATTAGATTTTACTTGAGTTCACCTGGCAAGCCTGTGTAGGTTAATTATTTGCAGTCCTTCATCATGCAGAAGCCTAAAAACTTGACCGTAAGGATTAAGTAAAATTTCGACTTACGAAAACTCAACTAACAAGGACAATTAACTAGAATGATTGGTTGCACTCCACTTTTGAAAGGAAAAGGCAACTTAGACACACAAAACGTTGATAAGAATTTTTTCCCAAAAAGCCTACTAGATTATGTTCTGCAGTCAGATTCATTCTAGTCTTCAACATCATTCACATTTTTGTCAGAGAGCAAATGTATTGAATGTTTATCATAGCAATTTAGGCACTAGGTATACAGTACAGGAAACATGACAGAATCCTTACCTTCAAAGAGCTTGCATTCTGTTGGAAGGAGACAAACCATAAATACATTAAAACAATAGATGTATAGAATAATTCCAGGTACTGATAGGTGCTCCAGGATGCTATAATAAAGAATGACTTAGGGTTAGAAAAATATTTTAAACTGGGAACTTGGGTTAGAGGGAGGGTTTAGGGAAAGCCTCGTTAGGGAGGTAACATTTTCTTAGAGACCTAAATGATAAGAAGAGGTAGCTATGTGAAAATCTGATGGAAAAGTATTCCAAACAGAAGTCATGCTAAGTACAAAGGTCCTGGGGCAGAAACAATCCTGGAATGTTTAAAGGAAGGAAGATAACCACTGTGGCTGAAGAATAGTAGCCTACATTAGAATTATAGTGATGGAGATTGTGTGAAGGGATCAGATTTATGATTCATTTTGGAGGTAGAGTCACAGAATTTGCTGATGGATTGGATAACATTTATGAGCAAAAGGAAGGAGCCAAGATGACTCTCAGATTTTGGGCCTACATCCCTTTTCAGTACTCACTAATGAAATCTATAGTCATGAGGGCTGAAAAGGTATACTAGGACTGGTTAAGAAATTTTCCAAAGCGCTGGAGAACGTTAGCTGTCTGAAGGGAAGATTGTCTCTGTTGTAACTGTTTTAAACAGATCTATTGAGATGTAATTCATACATCACACAATTCATCCATTTAAAGGGTATAATGGTTTTTGTTATATCACATTATTAGTTTTTTTAAGTTGTGATAAAATATATTTGACCAAATTTGCCATTTTAACCACTTTTAAGCACACAATTCAGTGGCATTAATTGCATTCACAGTGTTATGCAACCATCATCACTATTTCCAAAATATTTTCATCACTTCAAATAGAAACTCTATAACTATTAATCAACTTCTCATTCCCTCTCCCCCCAGCCCCTGGTAACTTTTAATCTATTTCCTGTCTCTATGAATCCGCCTATCCAAGTACCTCATATAAATGGAACAATACGTCCTTTTGTGTCTGGCATATTTCACTTAGCATAATGTCTTCAAGCTTCGTACATGTTATAGAGCTTCATTCCCTTTTAAAGGCTGAATAATATTCCATTGTATGTATATGCCACATTTTGCTTATCTATTCATCTGTTGATGAATACGTGACTATTCGTGAATAATGCTGCTATGAACATTGGCATACAAACATCTGTTCAAATCCCTGCTTTCAATTCTTTGGATATATACCTAGGAGTAAAATTGCTGGATCATATGTCAATTCTATGTTTATCTGTCATAACTTTTTTTTCAAGACAGACTCTTGCTCTGTCACCCAAGCTGGAGTGCAGTGGCACAATCTCAGCTCACTGCAACCTCTGCCTCCCGGGTTCAAGCAATTCTCCTGCCTCAGCCTCCCTAGTAGCTGAGATTGCAGGTGCATGCCACCAAGCCTGGCTAATTTTCATATTTTTAGTAGAGATGGGTTTTTACCATGTTGGCCAGGCTGGTCTTGAACCCCTGACCTCGCAATTTGCCTGCCTTGACCTCCCAAAGTGCTGGGATTACAGGCATGAGTCACCACACCTGACCTGCTATAACTTTCTAAAAGTCTATTTTGAAATAAAATAGATGAGGGCATCTTCTGTTCTGTTTTCTTCTCATTCCTGCTTAAACAATCTCAGTCTTGAGGCAATAGATGTTTCTGCTTTAGTAGGAAGAGGGATGTTGGATAACTGGTGTGGGGGGCAGATCTGTAGTTAATATCACGAAGTTTCATCTTGATATTATGAATGAAGTTGAGGAGGAGGTATAGGTATGTATGCACGTGTCAAAAAAGATCTAAAGTCTTGTTTACACCACACATTTATACAAAGCCTTGGCTATTTTAGTTAATGGCCCCAGCTTTTAGCAAAAACTTAGGGAAGCATGCTTCCTTTTTCTGTGTTTGGCTTGCAACTCTGGTGCCTCAGCAGGATTGCTTTAGCATGCAGGCAACAGATAATAAAAATGGAACTCATTATCCCCCCCTCTGTTCTAACTGGTTTAGAATGTTACCTGTTGGAAGAGTGGGACTTGGATTGAGATAATCTGTTGCATTTCTCTCCAGTTCTGATTGCAGGAATCTATCTGTAAGCCGCCCTCAAAATTGATCTTCTATCTGTATACTCTGTGGTGACCTAATGAAGATGTCACTGAAGGTGGTTATCTTCTATGCCTAGAGAAATCTGAATTCCAGAAGTGATTCTTAATTCCCAGTTTTATCAAAATTCTTATGTGTTCATATCCTGATTTATTTGACTCTTAACTTTACTTCCTTTGAGTCTGGTCTGGGTTACCGACTATTATTTTTATGACAAATATTTTATTTTGTTTTTTTAAAACTAAGGTATGTTACAAATAAAACTTACATATCCTGTCATTCTTGGCAATATGAATCCACTTTGAGGGCATTATGCTAAGAGAAATAAGTCAGGTATTGAATGAATTATCTAATACCTAAATTCAATAAGCAAAAATAGTCTGTTATCTCTCTGTTAGGGGTATGCTTGTTACACTCAACTCATATTCCTGTTCTTTTTTTTCTTTTTAATTTTCATTTTAGGTTCGTGAAGGTTTGTTATATAGGTAAATTTGTGTCAAAGGGGTTTGTTGTATAGATTATTTCATCACCCAGGTATTAAGTACAGTACCCAATAGTTATCTTTTCTCCTCTCCTCTCCCTCTTGCAACCTTTCATCCTCAAGTAGACCCCAGTGCCTCAAGTAGAACACAGTGCCTATGTGTTCATGTGTGCTGATCATTTAGCTCCCACTTATATGTGGGAACATGTGGTATTTGGTTTTCTGTTCCTGCATCAGTTTGCTAAGGATAATAGCCTCCAGCTCCACCCATATTCCCACAAAAGACATGATCTCGTTCTTTTTATGGGTGCATAGCATTCCATTGTGTATCTATACCACATTTTCTTTATCCAATTGGTCATTGATGGGCATTTAAGTTGATTCCATGCCTTTGCTATTGTGAATAGTGCTGCAGTAAACATTCATGTTCATGTGTCTTTATGGTAGAATGATTTATATTCCTCTGGGTATATACCCAGTAATGGGATTGTGGAGTCAAATGGTAGTTCTGCTTTTAGCTCTTTAAGGAATTGCTACACTGCTTTCCACAATGGTTGAACTAATTTACACTCCCAACAACAGTGTGTAAGTGTTCCCTTTTCTCTGCAACCTCACCAGCATCTACTATTTTTTGACTTTTTAATAACAGTCATTCTGACTGGTGTGAGATGGTATCTCATTGTGGTTTTGATTTGCATTTCTCTAATTATCAGTGATGTTGTGCTTTCTTTCATAGGCTTGTTGGCTGCATATATGTCTTCTTTGGAAAAGTGTCTTTTCATGGCCTTTGCCCACTTTTTAATAGGGTTATTTTTCTCTTGTAAATTTGTTTAAGTGCCTTATAGATGCTGGGTATTAAACCTTTGTCAGATGGATACTTTAGAAATATTTTCTTCCATTCTGTAAGTTGTCTGTTTGTTGACAGTTTTTTGTGCTGTGCAGAAACTCCAGTTTAATTAGATCCCATTTGTCAATTTTTGCTTTTGGTGTGTTTGTCACAAAATCTTTGCCTGCTCCTATGTCCAGGATGGTATTGCCTAGGTTGTCTATCAGAGTTTTTATAGTTTTGGGTTTCACATTTAACAGACTATTTCTTGTATCAGTCGGTAACATCGATTTTCCAACCCACTGGGTAAAGAAGTCTGCCCTAGACACTCTGGGAATAAAGGAAATGCCATTCATACCCCTGAGTCCAGTATGCAGAAAATAAACAAGTCAGGTGATTTCATCAGGGATGGTTTCTAAACAAGAGGGCAATTTAAAATTATTTGGAGAGAGAAAAGAATTCAAAAATAGTTCAAGGGGGATGTGAGAATATTTTTGTGGTCAAGAAAAAAACAAAAAAAAAGATGAACAATAAGACCATGGCTTTATATCACATTAAACCATGGCCACTATTGACTGAGGTAGTTTTCTCTAGTGTTCACATTAAGATTTGTTTGTGAGAAATAGCATATGTATACATGTTTGGGGGAGAGAGATTTAGGAGAGATAAAAACAATTAGTTTCTGAGAAAGAAATTCTTGCTTTGGAACAACTGTATCATAGTAGAAATCAATATATAGATTCCCAAGGATAAACTTGGAATCATTCCTAGAGACCAAGGTGCTCTGGACATGGTCTTATTTTTAATTTTAAAACTCACATTTTGCATGTGAATGTGAGGTTCATTAAAAATGTGCTCTCCAAAGAATACTTTGCTTTCCTTTAAATGAGTTTGAGGAATCAATGTTGAAAAACAAAATCTATCTACACTTTTGGCATACGATATCAAATGAAAGAAGATTTTATAGCAAATCTTTCATATTTAAAAACAACCTCATTGCATTAGACATTGTTTTAGATAAAATAAACAGCCCCTTTCCTGAACATGCTAGTATGAATAAGATAATCATAAAAAGAGTCAAATCAAAGCCCCTTTGCCAAGAAGTTTGAAGTTTAATTTCCAAATGTTTTATTCACCACCTTCCTCTGAACAGACACACACACACACACACACACACACACACACAATTGAGTAATTATGATTAGCATATTATTGAAGTTTATTATATATGAATGTCAGAGAGAATAAACTGCCCCACCAGCCAGATTCTTAAAAACACTTTTGCTCCATTTTCTTAGCCTGGGATTTCAGCCAACTGTACAAACAGGAAGATCGGGAACACCATGGTCAATAACTGAGGAAAAATATAAATAAATTCAAGGAGGCTTGGATAAATTCATACAATACAGATATGTGGAAAGTTGTTAAAGTTAAGGGACAGGTGCTTGAAGCACACTTCCACTTATAGAGTAGACATCCAGAAGACAACCATGGCTTCCCATAGTCCATAGTCCTGCCTTAAAACATTCTTATCTGAAACTACCCAAAGAGCAGACCTATAGGGACAGGACTATAATTTTTTACAAGATTGTTTACAAACACAGTTGTTTCTCAGTTTGCAAGAATTGAGACTATTTAACCTGAAGAAGATATTTAGCAGCAGAATATATCATAATTGTCTTCAAAAATTTGAAGGGTAGACATTTTAAAGATGGACTGGACTGTTCTGTGGGGCCCCAAGAGACAGAACAAAGATCAAAGAGTGGATATTACAGGGATAGAGATTTTAGATCAATGTAAAAAGAACATTCTAATATAGCAATCCACAGATAAAATGAGCTATATTCATAGATAGTGAGGTGCTCATCATTGAAGGAATTCAAGAACAGGCCACTTATCAGAGATGTTGAATAGAGGACTCAGTAATCTGATGAATGACTGTACTCAACCAGTGTTTTCCAGCACTGTGTATATAAAGTCATTTGGGGAACTATTTTAAAACATAGACTACTGGGTCTCATGCCCCACCTCAAGATGCTAAATCCATGCATTCCAATAATCTGTGCTTTTAAAGCAGCTTCCTAAGTGATTAAAACACAGATAACCAAGAGCCACTCTTTGAGGAATATTTGACGATTTTCTGCTTTGCTTTTTTTTTTTTTTTTTTTTTTTTTTCCTATGAAAGGATGCAGAGGGCAGGTTGGTGCCTGTGGTGCAGAGAGAAGCCTGAGTAGAAGTAGCTGGGGCCTATCTGACATGAAGTGGTGTCTTGAGAGTGATCACAGCTGACTGGCTGAGGTCGAGCCACCAGTTCTGTGTGTTCCTGTCAGGGATGGAGAGAAAGGAAAAACTTTTCCTCTAATCAACAGGGACCAGTGGGAGATAATTGTTTCAGGGGCTGGAATCTGAGGTCGAATTGGCACTGCTGCACTGATGCTTTGCCAAAGGTTTAGGGAGCCCCAAATGAAGATCGCCACAGGGAAGCTCAAGTAATGGTATCTGGCTGAAGACTATGAACAATAAAACACCGTGAAAACTAAAAGTAAGAGCAAAATTAAACTCCAAAGAGAGAAATCATGGCCAAAAGCCTTGAAAGGTTTACAATTTTGACCTTCTACTCCTCTGATCCAGATAATGCCCTTCCTTTTCCACTGCCCATTTACTGGGTGAGTCTTGGGTGACCAGGACTGTTGTATTCATGTCTTTATGGATCCTTCAGAGAGCCCCCCGATTCCTATCCCAGAGGACGGCAGGTGGCCAGGTCCAAGTGCTGGTTATCAGTGCAGATCTTCAATTAGTATGACCTAGGTAAAGACTGTGGGTAAAAGAAACTTCTTAGAAAAATATGGAGCAGATGACAAAGATAGATCAGTACCTTGGAAACTCCTACTCTTTGGAGAGAAGCTCTCTCCTACTTTCCTTGACCCCACCCTTACTTCCTTTTCTCTTTCCTTCCTTTACCTGCTGGGTCTTGGGTAGTCAGGACTGTTATGTTAGTGTCTGTACAGAGGCATCAGGGAAACTCCCCACAAGTACCCCACCTGAAGGAATTTAGATGAATATCCATAGATATTAGTCAGCATGGGAAACTAAAAGCCACAGAACCAGGAAAGAAGTAGGGACATAAGCAACTACATAAAAAGAAAGCAGAAAATAGAGTAGAGGAGCAGACTGGACAGGAGCTTGGCAACTCATGCCAACCTAAAGAAGCTGTCCCACTGGCCCTTTCTGAGACCTAAGGGTCTCAGGTGATGAGGACATCTATGTTGGTATTTTTACAGAGACTTTAGAATGGACAAAAAGAAGAGCTGGCTTTGACATGGGCAAGTTCATTAAAGTATGGTTGGAAGCTATGGGCAAGAGAAATGTCCTTAAAAATGAAAAGGGACAGAATGAGAGATTGCACCAAGAGCTTTGAAATCTTAGCCTTTAGCCAAAGATCTCTCCTACTGTCATGTTATCCCTCCTCCCCCTCCTTCCTTCTTTGTCCTTACACCTGCCTTTTTTTTTTTTT
>NW_012119377.1:370445-389603 GCF_000951035.1 Colobus angolensis palliatus | reverse complement strand
GCCATCAGAGAAATGCAAATCAAAACCACAATGAGATACCATCTCACACCAGTTAGAATGGCAATCATTCAAAAGTCAGGAAACAACACCTGCCTTTTATGATGAGGCAGCTCTACTATGTGACTGCATTTTGGAGGCTTCAGGGAGCCTCATGCCTCCAAGTTCCCAATCTAGAGGACTGTAGCTGGGAGACATAAACCTGGTTGCCAGAAAGAGCTCAAAATTAGGAGGATGTAAATGTTATCAGGAAGAGAAACAGATTTTAAAACTGATACAGAAGGAAAAGAACCAGGAGCCAGGAAATTCCTGTAGCCAGAAGCACATCCGAAATGCACAACTCCTTATTCCTTACTCGCTTTCTCTTTGCCTATTTGATCTGCTGGGTGTGGGCACTGGGTAATCAATGCAGTTGCATTCATTTACAAAGGCACTGAGGAGACCAGGAGTCCTACCTTCCCCACATAGAAGACTTGTGGGTGGACAGCCCCAAGTGACAAAGTGGCAGAGTGAAGCCTCCTGGGAGCAAGCGGAGGTGATATGTGAGGAGAATATGAGCTGCATACCCTCCTTTAGTATCTTTACCAGGGAGGGTTAGTTAGGGCACATCTTTAAGAAAAGAGTGGTATAGTGGTACCCAGACTGAAGTGCTAGCTCTTAGGCCTAAAAGAAAGAAGTAGGATTTCTGTAATCTTTTCTGCCTCCCTCCTTTCCTCCCTCCCTTTTGTTTTTTATTTTTTGGTTTTTTGTTTTGTTTTGTTTTTTTGTTTTTTTTGAGGCGGAGTCTCGCTCTGTCGCCCGGACTGGAGTGCAGTGGCCAGATCTCAGCTCACTGCAAGCGCCGCCTCCCGGGTTTACGCCATTCTCCTGCCTCAGCCTCCTGAGTAGCTGGGACTACAGGCGCCCGCCACCTCGCCCGGCTAGTTTTTGTATTTTTAGTAGAGACGGGGTTTCACCGTGTTAGCCAGGATGGTCTCGATCTCCTGACCTCGTGATCCGCCCGTCTCGGCCTCCCAAAGTGCTGGGATTACAGGCTTGAGCCACCGCGCCCGGCCCCTTTTGTTAATTCTACATTGCCATTGCCATTTTAACCTGCTATGGGTATCAGGCAAACAGAAGTGTGATCATAATCAAAGGCACCCATCCATGGAGTGGGCATAAGGTATCTGTTGAATACAGGCACCGGGGTGGCAATAGGAGAGTTCCAATTCTCAAGCAGGAGAGAAATGCTTTCCAGCCCAGAGGCCAGATTGCCCAGCCTTTATCTACAACAGCAGTTGGGCACAGTTGATCAATTTTCTAATCAGTGCAGCCTTTGCTGATTAAGGTTATACTGTGGAAATTGCTCAGCTTCATATGTGGTTAAGCTGGACCTGTTAACAAGGTACATAGACTATTTCCACCACAAATTATTTGGATATCTGATGGATATTTAAGAGGAACCATTCCTTCTTTCTAACTTTCTTTGGAGTGCCATCATCTCCCAAACATACGGATCCTGGCTACTGCCAAAAAGAGAACTCTGCCCTCCCCCTCACTGGAAAGTAACTTCTCTGTCTTTTATGAAGACCAGATCAGTTTTTATAAGGCTAGAGTTCTTTTTTCACTCTTTTCTACTAGGACCCTTGCTATTACCATGGATACCTATTTTGGCCCTTGACACTTTGGAGATACAGTACAGTATTCATTGTACCAGGATCTCCCACCTTGAAGCTCTTTTTACTGGTTTTGTTGTTGTTGTTGTTGTTGTTGTTGTTTGTTGGTTTGTTTTGTCTTCCAGGCAATTTCCAGGCTTCTCTATCTTCCGGACCAAAGATTACCAAAAACTAGTTAAAAATATTTGGTATCTTTAAGGCTTTCCCTTTCTTCCAAAATCTTTGACTATACAATGCAGCTGGACCCTACCTTAAGTAATCCATTAATCAGACAATTCACAACTGATGAAAGCAATAAATAGTAATTACTCACACTGGAAACATAATCTTCTCTAGAAAACAGAGATCCCTTAGTGCATTTGGGTGCTAACAGATCACTACTTGTCAGAGAAACCTAGGAGGAGGGCTTTCAGAAATAAACATAAAACAGCCTATGTATCAACAGAAAAATAAAATTTGATTTTCAAAAATGAATCTAATTTATGGCACAGCTTTTTTCTAGGAATTCCTCTGTTATATAATGGAAGACATACTCTTTTCTAGGCAAAGCAGCACAAATCAGGGAAAGGAATATTTAAAGATGTTGGAAAACTTACTTGCCTGTGTTGAGGCAATCTCTGTAGGTATGGTTACATCATTCTAGAAGTCTGGTAGTCAATCTCGGCGACTCCTTTACACACACTGGTCATTTTTTCAATACTTTTGGATCCATGTCTTCCTAATGCTGGACTAAATATTCAGCATGTACCATGTTGCTAAATGAAACCTAAATGTTCTGCATTCCTTGATTTTGAGTTTCAATTTGTAATGTTAATATTGTATTCATAACCTATTTTGCATATCTGTTTGATTGTACCATCTTAAACATTCATTTAAACCTGGGGAGGTCAGCATGACTCCTACCTGCTTCTCACTAATAACATACTTTTCAGCGAGTAGATAATGAGTGACCTGGATAGAAATCAGTGGAAATGCAGATTGCCATCAGGTGGAGAAACAGGCAGGCAATCCACTTTCTCCACAACACTCACAAGCAGTTTTGAGGCTGAAGGTAGAGAAAGCAAGCCTCAAAGAGAGACGAGTGTCTAGGAAGGCTCTTAATAAAATATTCTTTTGTCTTTACATGTGGGAGTATGAAGGAAAAATCATCCTAATGGAAATTAAATCTTGCAAGTGACTTTAAAAATCTTGGGTTAATAGAAATAAAGGATTTAATTATGGAGGAGAAAAACAGATAACTCTTGGCTACTGATTATCCTAATGGATTACAGGTCTGAATAAGCATTCCTTAGTTTGTTGAATTAACTACTGTTAGTGGCACACAGGTAAGGATAGGGTTGGGAAGTAGTGGGCAGTCAAAGGTCTGCCATTGATTGATCAGAGCTGGGCTAGAAGGCAATCAGGTGAGTCTTAAAGGAAACCCACGTAACTTTTTTTAAGTACTAATGGTCCACTCCACTTTTCTGGAATAACAATATATATTAATAATAATGCCCTTGCGCAAGATATAGAGGGCCTGTTTTTCAAGTTACCGTTATTTCTTTGGTAATAAGGTACTGGCACAGAAACAGGGACTTATGTGAAATGTATTTCAAACCAATGTCTGCTAATAAATTATCCCATAGGCCATAGGTTTCACAGGTATTAGAAAATACAAGAGAGAGATTTGGGCCAGGTGTAGTGGCTCATGCCTGTAATTCTAGCACTTTGGGAGGCCGAGGCTGGCAGATCACTTGAGGTTAGGAGTTTGAGACCAGCCTGGCCAACATGGTGAAACCCCATCTCTACTAAAAATACAAAAATTAGCCGGGCATTGTGGTGCACATTTGTAATTCCAGCTGTCTCAAAAACAAAACAAAACAAAACAAAAAACCCAGCAAACAAAAAATAATGCATGAGATTTGAAAATGCAACCTGGGCTTTCAGTTTCTCTCTTCTAAGTTCTTTACGATTCAACATGGCTTCCTTCTGCAGTTTGACTATTTATCTTTACTGAATAAAGGTGATAGCTGTATCAGAAATTCAAGTCAAACGAAATAATGGTATGATTTGTTTACTTTGGAGGGTTTTCAGACTTTGGTTTTGTTTCTGGTTTTGTTTCTGTTCAACAGTGGTAATAAAAACACAGGTCTGGATATAAAACAATCTAGTTTTCTACTTGATTCTTTAAAAAGAAAAAAAAACTTTGCTTCAGCTCATGAGTCTGTTTCTTATTTTTTGTTTTCTAATGGAGTTTGACCTGCAAATCTGCAATTTGGCAGCACTTATTTCTGTTTGGGACTTTTGGTATAGCTTGGCTCAAGTCCCTGGTTACTGTATGGCAGCAACCAAGCCAAATGGCTGTAACATTCAATCTACCCAACTAAAAAGTGTTGGTCCCATGCCCCCTTTGGTGACTCAGATCAGGCAAATTTACTGTTATGATCTTAATATAACTGTAACACAGTTTGAAAATGCAAGGCAAAGGCATTTGGAATCAGTACTTGACAAAGTTATTTGGAATTTTTAGAGAAAAGCATCTCTAGGGGTTCTACCACTTTCAATCTTGATTGTACTCAATTCTTCAACCCATCTCTCAGAGCTGATACAGAGAACTATTTTTTTAAAAAACTGGAGGAATTGTGAGTGTTGTCACCTGGCTGCTCACTCCTTTTGGAATTCTTCCCTTGGAAATAAGAGTCAGAGTAGGTCTAAACAAATTAATGTGGCAACTCAGAGCCAGAAAAAGATAATCAGGCTGGGCAGAAACTTAAGGAGTGCACTTTTGCTTTTCTCACAAATATTTTCTTGTATCTGCTCTTTTTGAAATAAAGTATGGTTCTTAAATAAGAACAGCAAGAATATTCTTCCATGGAATACCTAGACTCAGGAGTTCATTTATTTTCAATTTTACACAAATAGGATAAATTTAAAGGAAACAGTTTCTGCATGTGCCTAAGAAATTCTTGCCCATGCAAATAACACAGCTTACCTTTCTCTAGAGAGGCTTCCATAAGCACAAGCTAGGGAAGCTATTTCAGAGCTACATATTAGCTCTGAATAGAGCAGAAGTTACTTCCTCAACCTACCCCCTGTCTCTGAACCCGGATGATAGCCAGCCCTCCGAATGGTGCAGGCAGGATATCCATTTGATGTAGTCATCACCTCCATAATTGAGGTAAACTAGAAAAATATTATAAAGTAGGGAAAGTGGTTCTTGGTGCTGTTTTCTGCCTTTTAGTTCCTCTCTGCTTTTCCTTAAGCTGTAGACCTATACTGTTCAATATGGTACCCACTAGCCACATGTAACTATTTAAATTGAAAATAACTAAAATTAAAAGTAAATTTAAAATTCAGTATTTCGGTAGCACTAGCCACATTTCAAGTGCTCGACAGACATGTGTGGCTAGAAGCTACCATATTGGAGAGCAGAGATATAGAACATTTTAGAAAGTTCTATGAGATGTTGCTTCCAACTATTAGTTCTTTTAGCTTCTTGAGCATAAGGAACATGTCTTTCACATCTCCATTCCTTACAGCAGGTACCACAGTTCCTGATACAACTGTGGAATGGGGGAGAAACTAAGTGCTTACTATGTTGTCATGAGCTATGTCAAATTCATTATAAGCAATCTCTCATTTCATTACCTCAAGAACACTATAAGGTGGGTCCTATTACCATCCCCATTTTTCAGATGAGAAAACTGAGTCTCAGTGAGGTTAAATTATTTGCCCAAAGTCACACAGTTAATAAGTACCTAAACCAGGTCTTTATAACTTTAGGACCTATACTCTTAACAACTGCTGTATACACCAAAAGAAAACTTCACATAACTACAAATTTCAACTTGGGACAGACAGGCCCCTTCCAGAGCATTGGTGACTATGTGGCTTCTCTGCAGCACGCATGCCAGCCAAGGCAGAATAAAGACAATTTGAGATCAGGGCCTGAGCATGAAGATTGAGGGTTTAAATAAGTGTGCTGATTTGTGTTTGCATATGGGTATCAGATTAAGTGGCTGACTACTTCTCTAATGAAATAACAGCAAATTAGTAGTTTTATCTGCCATTTTGCATATGGAGACCATTGCCTTCACCCCAATGGTAAAGATTAGTGGAACCTAATCATTTCATGAAGTCAACCTCACTTGCTGCACTTATCAGAAGCTTCTGTAACTTGAGCTTCCATGGCGTGCAGTTTATGCCAGGACACGCAAGTGCCAGAAAATCAATTTTCCTGCAGCTTTCACATTCAGTGTGTTTGCCAGACAAAACTGCAGCCAGCCACTTTTTTTTAAATCAGCATAGCACCTTTAGAAATAATACTTGCCAGAATGCTCCTAACACAGCGAGGAGGAAAAGACTTAAATCTAAACCCAACTGTTCAAAATCGAGAGCCACCGGAGAAGGTGAAATATGAATACATTGAAATTCAACATTTTGGTGGCCCCATTTGGCACTGTAAGGTATTCTCTGCCAAGCATCTGTTGAGTTAGCTTTAATTATAATCTGTGCCTCAGTAGGACTGACAACACTTAATATGATACCATACTTCCTATCACCCACATGTGCCCAGGCCCTCACGTGCCCCTGACTTATCAGGGTGGCACTCCACACTGCCTGCCTGCCCCAAGACCTATCTTGATTCTCCTTCCTCTGGTATTCTTCTGGCACACATTCTCAAATAAACGAAACCGCACAAAGACAGTGGATGTGGGGTCATGTTACCTTCCCATTTCCCATGAGTGCATAATCTACTTTATTGAGGACTTACTACTTGCCGAAAACTGTTACGGGTGCTTTACATGAATTATCTCATTTAGTAGTCTATCTCCATTTCAGCAATAATTATTAGAGTCTTAGAGAAATTTAAGTAACTTGACCAAGTCAAACAGAAGGCATGATCTCTAATGGTAGCATTTAGGGCCTGTGACAAGCTAGTGAGTTATCATATTGGTGCCTTTTACCTCAGAGCATGTTGCACAGTCTTCAAAGCTGAACCAAGGAGGAAGATCAAGGCTATATAAAATCATGTCAAAACAACAGGTCGAAAAAGTAAACTTCACTCCATTTTGGTCAGTGTAGCTACTGACAATCTTTCCACTGGGAGGCAGTGCAGAGTAGTAGAAAAAAAAAAACAGGGTTTGAAAGCCAGCACACCTGGATTTGAATACTAATTCTGTCCCCCTGCATCTGTGCAAACTTGGAATTATCACTTTACCTCTCTAAGCTCTGGAAGAGAGAGAAGAAGGAGAATATAGACTTTGGTATCAAATGAGCTGGGTTTAAATCTCAGCTACACATTTATTCATTCAGTTAATATTTATTAAGTACATGCTATATGACAGCCATTGTTGTAAGGGCTCAAAACCAGACAAAGTCCTTGTGATCACTGTAGTGGGTGAGACAAAATTAAACAAATTCTGTAAATAACATATATATTTCCGTTGGTGTTAAGTGCAATGAAGAAAAAAAGCAGGTGAGGAGAAAAAATGTTGGTGTGGAGGTGCTATTTCATCTTAGCTGATTGTGGAAGGCCTTTCTGACATTTGATCAGACACCTGAATGAAAGGAAGGAGCAGGCCATGAAAGTGTGAGGTGGAGTTGGGTGAAGAAAAAAGCATTCCAGATGGAATAGCGTTAGCAAAGGCCGTGACATGGGAATACACTTGGTAGGTTTGAGGAAGAAGGTCCATGTGCTAGAGTGAAATAAGTGAGGGAAAGAGTGGTAAGAGATGAGAGCAGTGAAGAAGACAAACCGTGGTAAAAATTCTGGATTATATTCTGTGTGACAGAAAGTCACTGAAAGGACTTTGAGCAGAGGAATAACATGATCTAATCTATGTGCAAAAGGATCAATCAGACTGCTATGTCAGGGCAAAAGTTGAGAAGCAGGGAGACAGACTACTTAAGAAGTGATTGTAGGCCAGGCATGGTGGCTTATGCCAGTAATTCCAGCACTTTGGGAGGCCAAGGCATGAGGAACATTTGAGCCCAAGAGTTCAAGACCAGCCTCAGCAAAATAGTGAGATCTCCATCTCTACAAAGACATTTTTAAAAAATTAATTGGATGAGGTGGCACATGCTTGTAGTACCAGCTATTCGGGAGGTTGAGGTGGGAGGATCTGTGAGCCTAGGAGTTCGAGGCTGCAGTAAGCTAGGATCACACAAGTGCACACCAGCCTGGGCAACAGAGAGAGACCCTGTCTCTAAAAAAAAAAAAATTTAATTCAATTTAAAAAAGAAGCAATTGCAATATTTCAGGTGAAAAATGATTAGCTTGAATTAGGAGGAGAGTAGGGAGAAGTGGTTACATTTTGAGTATAGATTGAGCTGACAAGGTGTGGAGTGTGAAGCCAAAGAGAGGAGTCAAGGATGACTAAAAGGATTTTGACCTGAGCAACTGGACAAATTGGAAGGTGCTGCCATTTTCTCTGATGGAGGACACTAGAGGAGTAGCAAGCAGAGGTGGGGGAGAATCAAGAGATCCATTTTGGCCATGCTAAGTTGGAGATACTGATGAGATATCTAAGTGGAGATATCAGTTAGGTAGATGGATAAATGAATCTAAACTTTAGTGAGGTCAGAGCTAAAATTTTAACCAGCTGTATCACCTTGGAGAAGTAAAATAACTTCTAGAAGTATTAGTTAACTTCTCAGCAAAATGGAGATAATATTGGTTTCACAAGGTTGTTTTAAAGATTAGCAATCATGTATATAATGCATGAAGCACCATTCCTGTTGCATGTAAGTGCTTAATAAATGGTAGCCCTCTCATTGTCAGTATTTATGCACTAATCGGTAGCTAGTTGTTGCAGCTGTACGACAATTGTTAATTATTATAAACACATGTTGAATATTAGAATCACTTAGGAAGTGTTATTTACAATGTTGGCCCCACCTCAGGCCAATTAAACCAGAATCACAGAAGCAGGCATCAGTAGCTTCCCAGGTATATAGTATTTCCTACTGACAAGCTTTTAACAGAACTTCTCTTCAGATTAGTTCCAGCTCACCTTTTAGGAAACTAACACTTCCCTCAAAAAAACACTAAATGGAAAATTTGGGCTCTTCTGGATAACCCTGAGCAAATTGTTTCTTCTTTTCTTCATTGTTTGTTCTCCCCTTAGTATGAAAATAATTCCCTGGGGACCTGGAATTACCAGCCATAGTGGAAACTGAAAACATTGCAATTTCAGGAGATATTTTTCTTCTTAATAGAAGAACATTTTCCCTCTCATTTCCTAGGACCTGTATTGTCAGGTTTGGCCTCCACATTACAATTAATTGATTCAAGAATAACAATAGTACTGAACTTCTCTTTTAAATATCTTAGTAATAGAAAATAAAAATACAGTTAATCCAATTGGTCAATGGTAATTGGCTTTGGATTGCTGGAGATGCTGTTTCACTGAAAAATAGAACTCTAGAAGGCTGAGGGAAATGACCTTGGAGTGTTCAATAGTGATAGCAGTCCTAAAAGCAATCCTTGATTGAGAGTCAGGGAATTTGAGGTTTTGCTCTAGTTAGTAGTAAAAGGGTGTGGCAGACACACTTTCTTTGTGACCCATTCTCTGTCTTGAAAATAGATTCTGCAATCTAAAGGTGAGGTTACATAGCAAAGTCAGGTTTTCAACACACACATACACACACACACACACACACACACACTTCTCCTCCTTACCCAATTAATGTGTCCATCATTAGGCTATCATTTCTTTAGCTGTGGTTTGATCCTGTGAGGAGATCACACTTTTGCATATTGTTCATCATTTATACCTCAGTGTGAAGGTTTCCGATTCTTTTCTGAGCACAGAATGGGGTGGGGAGGGCATCTTTTACCTGATAAGGCAAATGAAAAAGAGGTGGTACTGCCCAGGTGGGGGAGTGAAAAATGAGGAGCATCTGTGAAAATAAAAGTTAACTCACAGTCTTGGCTTATAGCAGCCATATAAGTTCAATACATAACGTTATACTTCTTATGTATTTTCATTCTCAAAATAAGGAGAAAAAAATAATTTGTCAACTTCTGGTTTAAAAGGTGGGGTTTTCATGTGGACTAAAGGTAAGACACCTTAGTCTCCAATCCTACATTTCAGAGAGGGAATAATAGAAATATCATGCCCCTTGAAATGATGCTAAAGTATAAGCATCATTTCAATCAGAAAGCAGAATTTCTGTGAAGTCATCTCAACCCTACCATATGGCTTAACATATCTAGGAATAGTGTACTGTTTGAGAGCAGACTTTGGAGCCTGAATGAATGAGTTCCCAGAGCCACCACATACCAGCTGTGTGGCATTAGGCAAACTACTTAACCCCTCTGTGCATCCGTTTCTGCATGTTTAAATGGCGTAATATAGAATAGTATAATCTATTTCATAGAGTTGTTGTGAGAATTACATGAGTTAACACATGTAAAACCCTTGAAATGGACCTGAAACAAAAAGTATGTATTCAATTAAACATTAGTTATGATGGGTTTTCCTACTTAATGATGACTTAGTCAAAGTCCATATAGCAGAGTTTCTCAACCTTGGTACCATTGACATTTGGGGCCAGATAATTACTTGTGGTGGAGGCTGTCCTGTGCATTGTAAGACGTTTAACAGCACCGCTGGCTTCTACCCACTAGATACCAGTAGCACTCCTCTCCCCAAGTTGTGACAATGAAAAGTTGTTGCCAAATGTCTCCTGAGAGGCAAGTTGTTGCTTACCAAGAGACACAGGGGTAGAGGGTACTGTTTCCCTTCCTCCCTTCTCCCAGGATAGAGCAATGATACCTTAGAAACATTTTCGGAAAGAATGTGTTGACTGTAGCTTTCAAAGTCACATGGCCACTGGCACTATTTTCAACCCATTGGAATATGCTTAGTCTGGCTCAGCAAGAGAAGCAGAAGATTAATCAGAATAGTAATCTGACCTTGCATGCCAAAGAGGGACACTAGAAAGGTCTCAGGAAACTTAGCTGATTGTCACCTGCACCTTTGGAAAGGAGACATCAGAAATAGCTGTCCTTGAAGTGGAAGGAAACCTGTCCCTGGACTTGTGAACACAGTTTGAAACTGTTAAGCAAAGTCATTTGGAAAGGCACTTGACATTTGAGGGCAAAACTCAATGTCTAGGCAAAAGGTGACCTCCAACTCCAATGAAGTTATCTAAAAGCCCAGCCCTCAAAATAACTCAGTCAGGCTCATAACACACAACTAGAAAACCTAAGAATAGAAACCAGAATTTCTTTCCCTTCCTTTCCCCTGTGTTCACCAATACACAGTCTCATGACAGCTGCTGATTGTCTGAAGCAAAAGGACACGGACAAGCAGCACTTGTCTGAATGTTAAAAATGTGCAAACCTAAGTGAAGGAAAGAAAGTGAAATTGGGGCTTTGGCCATGCTTAGAAATGATATCATTTGTTGTGTGCCTTGCTCCAAATCAAAATGGAAACCATTTCCTTTACTTTAGGGGGAAAATTGTAAAAATCCTTTTTCCAAATGCACTTTATTAGAGCTATTGACTTCTTCAAAACATATGTGGAAGAAAAAAATGTGTCCGATGCATTTGGCAACCCAGATGTGTTTTTCTTCTTTTGCCTCAAATTGCTCTGATCACTCTACATGGTGAAGTGTGGACACTAAGGGCCTATAGCAGGGTTACAGTGAGTGATAAGAACGTTCACTTATTCCAGTGTCTTAGTGAGAGGGGATTTGGAGTTAATTTACAATTTACCCTAACTTCAAAAAAAGCTTGGACAAGAAACAAAAAATGTTTTCAGAGGTGAGTTGCCCTCTTTCATCAAAAAGGATATCGTCAGTGCTACAGCAAGTAAAAGAGGCTGGGGTTATTACGGGGTAAGATCTGTCTGAAACCTTTCCAGTTGACTTAGATAGTATCCCAGCCTCATTCCTTATAAGCTGTGTGACCTAGGATAAGTAGTTGAGTCAATGACAAGTCTTTGAATTTCTATATTGGAGACTCTTCAAGGTGGAATTCTGGTTGGGCCTTATTTGGAAACTGCTTGCTTAGCAAGCACACAGCTTTTTTCAGGCTTGACTTATACCCAGGGGGTAGATTCATGGAAATGAGTGAGTAGGCTAAAGCCCACTATGACACCTCTTGGCATTGCCACTGCACTTACCCTCCCTTACCCTCAATTCCATCTTTTATAAAATGGGAATTCATTCTTTCATTCAATATATATTTATAGGGCACTACTGGATACACACACTGTTCTCAGTGCTGGAGAGTAAGCAGTGAACAAACAATAGCTACTGCACCCACCTTACAAGGCTGCTGTGGGGTTTAAATGAGACTGTGTGTGTTAAATCACCCTGGCACCCAGAAAGCTTTATGCAAATATAAAGTTTAAAGATATTTGGCTATCTCCTGCTTCTAGTAATGACAAATCTAAGGCCTCTCTAAATAAGGGAGTACTTGAAAAGTTGTATGGCAGGTATTTCTCACCACAAAAGTCTTCTCTTTGTGAGTCTAAACCAAGTGCTTGAGATTTCCACAGTTGGAGTCTTAACTTAAAGAACTTAATTTCTATAGACCTGAGACTTGTGACTACATTAAAAAACTTGAGAATGGGCCCACCCCAGCCACACCTTACCCCTCCCTTATAGTCCTACCCCACCCACTCTATTAGGATATGCAAGCACATTGTCCTCTTCCCATCCCATCAAACATTAGAAGAGGCAAAGAAGAAAGAAGGAAAAGAAGGAGAGGTCAGGAGCTCTCCAGAGCTGTGGCATCACTGGCCTTCTTTCCTTCCAAGGTGCTAACCTTGTCTTGTAAGGATCACCTGTCCATATCCTAGTACTTGGTCAATTCTGTGAGGCAACATTTGCTCCTGAATGTTAGAGAAGGCACACAAAGCACACAGGGGTCCTGCTGTAAGTGTTCCGTTCAGGCAGATGGAGGCCCAAAGCCACCCTTTTGAATTTTTACCACCTAGACACCTGAGCCTTTATTAAAAGCAGAAATTACAGAGGACGCTAAATAATTCAGAAGAAAAAGCAGATTGTAGTTTGTAATTATATTATCTTAAAGGTACAATCTAAAGAAAAAAATGGACCAAATTGTCAAGCAAGAAGTAGTCCACAATAAACTTAGAGAAAGCAAAAGAGTGAGGAAAAGTCATTTTTGTTTGAAACTCTTGCATATTTCCCTTTCTTAGTGTCTCATACACAAGGCAGCCTTCTCCAGCCCCTGAAAGGCACCTTTTATAATACCAAGAAGCCCACTCTCCTTTTGGGGGTACAAACCCCCTATTCAAATCAAAATGACCCCTTGCTCAGGGGTAACAGAAGCCGTTATTCTATTTGTGAACACCTCTATGAGGACCATGACTGTTGATACCAGAAAAGGGGTACAGGTTGTATCTCTGAGGGAGGCAGACAGTGAAACAGAGAGAAAGTGGTAGACGATGGGCACCCCAAAGTCAAATCTAGCCCCTTTGACATGTATGTACAAGGCTAGTCCTGTACATACAGTGATGGAAATGGACAAAATAGGCATGGTGGCAACAGTGTTCAAAAAAATAATTACATGCATAAAGCTGGCCCATTTTCCTTTGAGGAACACTGGAATAGAGTGCCTAAAACTATCTTCCCCGGCCTCTCCTTCATTACATGTTGGGGAATAAAGATATTACAAACACCAATACTGTCTTTGCAAATTATGTAATACTTTGCATTCTGACAGTAAATTAATAGCATAAATGAATAGCATATTATGCTTCTGTTGATAATCATGCTTCTAATTTATTAGTCCATTTTGTTAATTCAGTTAATTCTGGACTATCAACATATGGGAAAGTGGATGTTGAATCCTGTCAAATTGAAGAATTGTGCTCATGTCGAGACCACGAAAAGAGATGGTTCCATTGTGCTTTATGTTAATGTCACTATATCCAGCATATTGTGCTCAATTTGGGGGGCCACATTTTAGGGCCACATTTTAGGAGGGACTAAGAAATGAAAAGGTATCTAGAAGATTGTGACCAGAAAAGGGGAGTTGACTGGAATTTGTGTCACAAAAGTAACAAATGAAGGCCCTTAAAATGTTTAGCCTGCAAAAAAGGCAATTAACAGGTGACACTGTGGCAGTAGATTCCACGCTGTACATTGTGTCAGGAAGAGAGCATATTGATTCTGTATTGCTACAAAGGGAAAAATTAGGACCAGTAGGTGACACTTCAATTTTAATATTCACTCATTCCACCGACACACAGTGAGAGTTTACTGTGTGCCAGGCATCATGCTAGACACCCGTGGTGCAGTGACAAAAAAAGACATGACCCCTACTCTCAAAGAGCTCAGATTTGGCTGGGGATAACCACTGCAAAGCAAAATAATCGGTACTCCCTACAATGGAGAAATGGAAACAGAGACGAGAGACTGCCCAATTCATGCAAGAGGCAGAAGTAGGATTGGAGAGGAGAGGCTTTCATTAAGAATATCAGCCAAACCAAAGGAACTTTCTATCAACTTGAATTGTCCCACCATGGAATAAGCTACTTCCTAAGCCTCCTCTGACCTAGGGAGTGCCTCTTCGCCAGAAGCATTTAAGCAAGAAGCTATCACTTCATCGGGTGAGAGGCTGAACTAAATGGTTTTTAAGGTGCCTTCTAGGTCTAAAATTCTGTTATTCTACTGACTCCAAGTGGATATACTATTGACCCAGTGGATATCCTATTTTATCTCATAGGAAAGCAGAAAATTTTATTCATCAAGTTTCCCCAGTAGCAGTGTTCTGGTTAATGAGGATTTTAATGTATAAGCCTCAACTTAACTACAAAACTTAAATGTAAAAGGAAAAGTTGCCATCCTGCCCATTCTCCCCCACCAACACAATTTTAATATACAATTTCAAATGACAGTAATTTTTGTTGATGGTAGGCCATGGTCATCCACCAGGCATATGTCTGGAGATCCAAAATATACAAATAATACTTAAGCATGTGATTTCTCCCATAAAATGAAGTAATGATTCTGTAAATATGGAACTGAAGTAATTTATAATACCATTAAAATAAATTCTGTCAGTAAAACAAATTATACTTTCTTTATTATAAAGATATGTAATGTTTTTCCCACTTCCTGTGCTTCAGGGATTGTTCTAAGTATATATTAACCCATTTAATTTCTCCCAAAAAACCTTTGAAGTATACACTTAAAAAATTATCCCATTTTATGGATGAGGAAATTGAGATACATAGACACTAGATAATTTATGTACTTAGAAAGTGGGATTCAAACCCAAGCAGTCTGACTACACGCTCTTAAGCACTGCACTATATAGTTACTTTGAACTTACATAAAGAATAGTTTTATCACTAGAGAGCTACTATATGCACAATGACTAGGAGTGAACAACACCATTGCAAAGAGACACAAGGTCTAAGTGGTAGGCTTCTGTGTACCAGACTCACAGGGCCCAAGATTCAAATTTTCACATCAACAAAAAGACAAATTTCTTCATATATTTGACCTTCATGATGTTAGAGCAAAAACAAATAGTTAGAGCAAAATTGTTGAATCCATTAATGCTAAGGCTCTACCATATCTGTCATTTTGGATGAAAGAAATGAATCATGGTGGGTTGGAGAAAAATGAACTTGTTATTACACATCCTGCCCATAAATTGTTTATTTTCTCCCAGATGATAGAGCTAAGATTCAGTCCCTTTTATTACCTTCTTTATTGCACCAAAGACAGAATGCAAAAAAAAAAAAAAAAAAAGGAAAGAAAGAAAAAAGAGGAAATGCTAGTTTTTTTCTTCATTATGGTCTGAATGTTATACTGACACTTAAATACCAGTTGGAAAGAAAAACATTTCAGCTTAATTTCTCTTACTTATGAGTCCTTTCTTTTCCCCCTTCTAATCTCTTTGAGAATTCAGTCATCAAAAAGAGTCCAATCATTTCTGCCACTAACTGACTTGTCATTTAATGCATTCATTAATATCTGCCACATGTACACCACGTGCATTTAAAGGGCCTGCTTCATGCACTGCTATTTATTCTCCTAGAAATGCATCATTACCTAAAGGAATAAACCTTTTAACCTGTATCAGCAATCAAAGAGCTCAAGTAAATGATGAAGTAAATCAGTCCAAATTATAGTGCACTTGGATCAGAAATCATGGACCCCTTTGCCCTTGGCTTATAAATTTACCTTTGGAAGCAATGGCCTGTTTGCAAATAGTGCAAAAGACAAATATGTCTGAAGTCTCCCCTTTCTGGACCCCCACTTTGTATTCAGGTCTGGTTAGGCCAAGATGAAGAACACAAAACAGCTCTTTATAAATGCACAAAAATGCATACCCACTACGGAGTTTTCTATAATACCAAAAAAAAAAACTGGAAATTATTTAAGAGCCCTTCAAAAGGCATTGGGTAAATAAAACATAGTGTGTTCATAGATTGAGAGCTATGCAGCCATTATAAAGGAAATATGCTTATTCTAGTAAAAGTATAAAAAGGTGCAAGGGAATAGTAAAGACTAAATTCAGTATAGTGGTTACTTTTGGTGAGTAGAGAGGAATATGTATTTAGGGAAAGGTAGATCAGCAGACTTTAACTAATTTCATAATGTTTAATTTGTTAAGCGTTATGGCAGGTACACAGGTGTTTTACATTATTTTTATATATTTCTGTGTATCAAATTATTTACTGTTTTTTAATTCTTTGGGTAACCAACTAGGAAATGTCTACTGAAATAAAGTCCTTGACAATGTATTTCATTACAATGTTTAAAAATTGTTTTACGTGTCAAAAGAGGATAAGGTAATAGGGAATGAGCATACATGACTATGGGTGAGATTTTAATCTTAGAAGGCCTTGATTGTTAGGGATTATTTGGGGGGAAGTTATTGATGTGGGCATCAAAGGCAGACTAAGTAGCATTTAAAAAGAGGATTGAAAAGCATATATCCAAATTGGTTTAGCAAGGTACTCAGTGATTTTTAGAAAAACTTCAGCTCTAGAATTCTACAGTGCTATAAAGATAGTGCTGGTAGCCATTTTTACCTGAACTTCTGATATCTTTGACCAGCAATCTGGTTGTCACCATGGTCAAGCCTAAGCTTCAGTTATTAAGAAAACATATCTTTAGTCTGTCATGTATAGAACAATTTGCTGGCTGCCAAGAGGGCTAGAAAAATTAATAAGGCATGGACTTTGTCCTCGAGAAACACTCAAGTAACAGGGGAAGAGAGACACATAGTCAACTCACCCTACTGCAATTAAGCTCTATAGCAAAGATATGAGGAAATGGCTTTGGGAGGACATCCAAAGAAGCTCTTCTGTGGGGGCAGGAAAGGGTTAGGAAAGACTTCACAGAAGACATGACATCTGCTCTGGATCTTGTAGATGAATAAGGTAATTTAAGCAGAAACAAAAGCATAACCAAAGGCATAAGACATGGAAGTGGCTTATTTCAGTGACTAGTGAGTAGCCCAGCATGACCTAATCACAGGAGAGTATAGCCAAGATCATAAGCACTCTTGAATATCATACATAAGAGTTTGGATTTTTTTTTCCTGTAGGTATTAGGGAACTATCCAAAGATTTTAAAGAATGAAGTAACTTGATTAAGTTTGCATTTTGGAAGAATCACTGGAGGATAAATTGAAGAGAGAGATGAAGCAGGGAGGTCAGTTAGGAAGCAAGATAGTCTAGACAAAACAATGATGGAGCCTGACCAAGGAAGGCAATGGTAATGAGAATGAAAAGAAGATAAGAGGACAGATTCTAAAGGCATTACCATATTAGAAAAAAATATGGCAGAATGAGGAAGTGAGGGAAAAGTAAAACCAAACCCTTTAGCTTGGAGGTTAGATGGTTTACTGATAGAATGTAGAAGGAAACCCAGGCTTTACAAGGTATATAATACAGATTTGGTTGGGAAAAGTTTAATCTGAAAATGTCTACAGGACCATCAGGTGGAGATGTCCATCATCAGGGCTTGTTTGCTATCTTTGCAAAACACATTGGGAATCCAGCCTCTTCTTTCCACCTCCATTGCTCCCACCCTAGTCCAAGCCACAATCATCTCTCCTCCGGACTATTAGAATAGCCTCCTAACTAATTTCCCTTTCTTCCACTCTGACCCAACTTATAGTCTATTCTCCATATGACAAAGAGAGTAATCCTTTAAAACTTTAAGTAAGATCTTATCACACTCCTCCTCAAAATCTTCCAATAGTCTCCTATAACAGGTAAAATAAATCCAAACTTTTTACCATGACCTACAGGGCCCTACAGGATCTGGCCTCTGATTATCCACCTAAGCTCATTTCCTACCGCTCTCCCTTTTTCTCATTTAATTTCAGCCACAGTGACTTCCTTTGCTATAATTTGTGCAAACCAAATGTGTTCCCATCTCAGTGAAGAGTTTCACTGACTCTGTGAGGGCTTCCATGAGGGTCTGATTGCCATAAACACAATGCTTAATGTCCATGGTGATCCAGCTGGGTGAGGTGGCTCACACCGGTAATCCCATCACTTTGCCAGGTGAAGGTGGGAGGATTGCTTGAGGCCAGCAATTTGAGTCCATGGTGATAGTTCTGGAAGTTCCAGCCCCACTGGAATTATTTGGGCAGGCCCAAGCAGGCCCCAAGAAAGATGCAACAAAGCCGGCCAAAGTCTAGAGAAGGGCAACTAAATAAATAATCAAGAAAGTTGGGGTGGGGGCCAGGAAACCCCACAAAAAGACATTTGAAAACATGGTATATGTTTATGGTTTCTGCCATGCTATCTCGACCTCTGGTCAAGTATCACCTTAGAATTTTTTTCTACGATTTTCATTCCTAAGGACCTAGCTCCCAAGTCAATTGGATGTTTTCGAGTCATTGAGTCTACAGTTCTTTTATAGTCTCCAGAATGACTAACATAGGGCTAGAGGCACAGTAAGCATTTAATACATGTTCTAGGGACCACCTGAATTGATATGAAATTTAATGGGATTATATGCAAA
Organism: Colobus angolensis palliatus; assembly: GCF_000951035.1. Classification (NCBI taxonomy): domain Eukaryota; kingdom Metazoa; phylum Chordata; class Mammalia; order Primates; family Cercopithecidae; genus Colobus; species Colobus angolensis. The sequence goes on along the minus strand of NW_012119377.1, from coordinate 370,992 downwards.
ATTCAAAGAGGTAAAGATGAAGGAGACTTGACTTGGCAGAAAGAGCTGTTTTGGTTTGGCCTCAACCTGAGTTGAGGGAAAGACTCTATTCACTCTATTATATTCTTCCAGTGCTTCTCAATAAAAAAAAAATTTGTTGAAAGGATAGAGGAATGGCTAAATATATTAATGCAAACTCAAGCAGCATTGGTAGAAAATAATGCTCCAGACCATGTGCTCACGCCTGTAATCCCAACACTTTGGGAGGCTGAGGAGGGAGATTCACTTGAGCCCAGGAGTTTGAGACCAGCCTGGGTAACATAGTGAGACCTCATCTCTACAAAAAAATAAACAAAATTATCTGGGTTTAGTGGTGCACACTTGTAGTCCCAGGTATTCAGGAGGCTGATGCAGGAGGATCACTTGAGCCTGGGAGGTCAAGGCTGCAGTGAACTAAGGTCACAGCACTGCACTCCAGTCTGGGTGACAGAGAGAGAGAGAGAAAGAGAGAAAGGAAAAGAAAGAGAGAAAAAAAAAGAAAGAAGAAAGAAAGAGAAAGAGAGAGAGA
>NW_012119377.1:338781-370345 GCF_000951035.1 Colobus angolensis palliatus | reverse complement strand
AAGAAAGAAAAAGAAAAGAAAAAGAAAGAAGAAAAGAATGCTCTAAAACAAGAAGCAAAAGTTTTGGTTTTTTTTTCATTCTGTTCTGGTCATTTATTTGGGGTACCATGTCTATTTCTAAACACTCCAATTAGAGACAGACATTACCAACTACAATGTGCCTACGAGTGGAAAACCAAAGTTGTGAGAGTTCTGGAAACAATATCAGAGTTTCACCTGATGAAGAGATGAGAAGGGGACATAATAAAGGCCTTTCAATAATTAAAGAACCGTTGTACATAAAAAAAGAACCGTTGTAAAAAGGGACAGAATTATTTTACATAGCTCTAGGGGATAGTACCAGGGGGTGAGGGGCATGGATTAAAATACTACCTATTGAATACAATATTCACAAACTAGGTGGCAGGATCCATACTCCATACCTTAGCATCACACAATATTCTTATGTAACACATCTGCAAATGTACCCCCTGTGTCTAAAATAAAAGTTGAAATTGTAAAAAGGAATGGGAGCTACAGAAAAACAAAGATCATCTTAGAATAAGGAAGTACTTTCTTATGATAATTGATGTTCCATGCTGGAGTGGGCTGACTGAAATGGCTGTACACTACCTTACAATGGTCTTTGATTAGGCATATCCTGCTATGATTAGATAAACATAGCAGGATATTGTAGAGGAGATTTTTTCATTGAGAGGAAGATTGAACTAAGAAAGTGTTTTTCAAATAAGATTGCAACCAATTAGTGGAGTCATGGAATCCATTTAGTGGGTCCTGAGCAACATTGTTTAAAATGAATTAGAATAGAATAGAAAATATCAGAGAGCATCACACATAGCAAGGGTGAGTGTCGTTTTGAGAGCTTGTTTTGGAAACAATGTTTACATATGTACAAATGTGTCTACTAGGTTGCAGTGTAACGTGTTTTTTATTACTGTGGATTGCAATTAAAAAACAAACAAAAAAACTACTGCACTAACCCTCGTCCAGATTGAATATCTGGCAGCTCTAAGAATTCTTATCTCTTTGGTGCAGAGATCCAAAATTGCTGTGTATGAGAAAATGTGGTCTTACATGAAATCAGCGGAGCCATCTGTGTTTACCAAAACAACAGCAGACGGAGTGGCCCGAGTGCGAAAGTCCAAGGGAAAGTTCGCCTTCCTGCTGGAGTCAACCATGAATGAGTACATTGAGCAGAGAAAACCATGTGATACGATGAAAGTTGGTGGAAATCTGGATTCCAAAGGCTATGGTGTGGCAACCCCTAAAGGCTCAGCATTAAGGTGGGTGGAATAATATAACAATATCCGTGTTGTTATAGTATTCCACCTACCCTGATGCATTTTGTTGTCATTTTCTTTCTTGTGGATTTTGAGGTAACTTTTAAAAGTTTAAAATCTACAATATTCCATGGAGTTAAATAAGACGGTAAATTATGGTTTCATCTATTTAATGCATCCATTTTTTTTAATGTTCTCTCTCTGTTTTGTCCTCTCTGACTGTTTGTTGCTGTTTTAATTTTACAGTTCAACGGCTTTTTCAATTTAAATGGTAAAAGCCAAGTTATGGTGCCATATGTGACGAATGTTAATTGCATGGATGTGGTGTTCTTGTTACTTTTTTTCTCAAAGACAATTTCCCCATCCCGCACACTTCAGTTTTGAGCAAATGTTATCCTCCATGCCACCTTCCAATATTTAACCCTGTATTTGCTGTACAGACATTTTTATAGCTCCACGTTCTGTGAAATTTAGCCAATTTGTCCTCTTGTGCTCCTTTTTATACGTTAACGATTTCCTAAGCATTTGTGCATTTTCTTACAAGTTATGTTTTATCGTTTCAAGAAATGCTGTTAACCTGGCAGTATTAAAACTGAATGAGCAAGGCCTCTTGGACAAATTGAAAAACAAATGGTGGTACGACAAAGGAGAGTGCGGCAGCGGGGGCGGTGACTCCAAGGTCAGCCTCAATGTCACCACAACCGGGTACCCTTAGTGACGAGTAATCGGCAAGACTGTTATCTTATTATTGAGGAGAGAGCACAAGACTCACACATAAAGTGGAATGACCAGGTTATTCCCCTGCCTGGCAGCTTTGGGAAACAAAAAGGCTTTAGGGCACTGCCCACATTTTTGATCTAACTTGGGTCCCTTCTTAAACTCCCAGACAGAGGCTCCAACCACACCTTTTCCCTTCCTTCACCCACCAGATTGGTTGCCTTATGAAAGCCATGATGTGGGTTTCAATGCCCTAGGCTTTCAAGAGTCCAAGGCTTTCCTGTGAGACTGTCCCCGCCTGCCTCATTTGAGTGGTATGAAAAATCAGATCCATCTACTGAAAAGTCAGGGCGTAGCCTTTTTTTTTTCTAGGTTGTGATGGTTGCTCACAGAGGTTGGTTGGTTGAGTAAGGGTGGCTTCTTCAATTACGTGTCTGAGTGATGAGATGTTGTTCTCTATATGTGATAGCCCATTTAAGCAGACCCCACTTAACTTGAAAGCCAAATAACAAGCTCAGTTTCAAGTTAAATGGGGTCTTTCTTCAATAGGCCACCCCATATAGAGACTTTGCAGAGACATTTTGTGTATTTAAGCAAGTGCGTCGCCTAACTGTGATACTATATGTATGTATGAATCCCTGATTTAGCTTCTTCTTAGCCATGTTCTTGGTTCAGGTAGGTCTAATTGTTATCCAGGCTGCCATCATGAGAAAACCCATCTTACTTGGCATTCCTTTGACTTCTAATGCTCTTTGGAGCTAGAATGAATGAATAGCCATCATCCAAGCAACAAGAAATAGGGGCAAGCTCAGAAGCCACGATACCAAGTCATGGAAAGACACTTTGGGTAAGTACAGGAGAGGACCTGAAAAAAGAATCCTCCATGGCCCAAGAGGCATGAGAATTATATTGAAGCATGTAAACTCACCTCTTGTACGACCAAGATCCCATGGGCATCTTAAGGTGAAGAACAGTGTTTCCCAACCACAGACCAACAGACAGGCAAGCCAAAACTTTTCTTCTTCAGAGACAATGGTTGCACTTCTGCTCCTCTCTTTCCCTCTCTATCCCTCAGGATCCTGATGGAAAAGTTAGTTTGCCAGTCTGCAAATATAATATGGGTTTGGAAACACTGATCCAGAACACTTTCAAAGAAATAAATTTTAAAAGAACTTTCTTCAGCAAATAATCTTACCAGGCATTGGCATGGCCTTTTATCGTAAAACCTTGATTAACCAGAACTCACCTAACCAGTACCCCAACTAACTGAATTGTCCCCTCAGTACTTCACATTGATGAGAAAGCAGCAATAGTATTCCAAAAAAGAAGACTGCAAGGAATTGATTTTTTAAAAAATCACTTACCAAGAGATGACCTATGGTTGGGTCACATTCGGCTCTTTCTCCTCTATCTTCTCTCCATCTGGATTGACCCTCAAACGTTAGAGGCTGCTTCTCCGAGGCGAGAAAGTAGATAGAAGCATTTTAAGAAAAACTGTTATTAGCCAACAATGAACAAAATGAGTGTTCTTATTGAAAATTCCATTCATCCCTTATGGATTCCAATTAATCAAGGTTTTACTATGTGTCAAAAAGCAGTAACTTTCTTTCCCACCAGTGTGAACTGATGACACTGACAATTTAGCCAAGCTTTTGGCTCATTTGATATTTACAATGGCCAACTTGATGGTCAAAGTATTTAGCACCTGTCTTCCCAGTCTTTTTCTCATGTTATTAGCACGGAGAACCTAATTGTATCATTGAAGTGAGTTGCAGAATGAAAATTGAGCTGGATTGGATGCATTGCTCTCACGAATTCATCATTCATACTCATCATGGTTAAAAAGGAGCCATGGACTGTAACAAGATGACTCTAAAACATCCACATGATGCCAAGTGCTCAGAAGTTTTCAGATAACCAGACGTCTGATGTTATATAAACAAACAAAAAAATCTGCACATATTTGGCTGACTTTTTACTTTTCACCCAGATGTTTGGTACATGAAGACCCCAAAACTTTAGACCAGCTATTTTTTAATTACAACCAGCAATCAAGCATTTTTTCCTCAGCTAGTACTGCTGCAAAGTTTTTATCAAGTAACTTTATTGACAGCTCACGATTTCCAGATTATCTGAATTTTGATATGCAAATAGAAAAATATTTCAGTAGATCCTAAATGTTTTCAACTTCTCTAACCATAGTGCTACCTGCCAGGCATCTTTCAAATCGCTTTTCTTGGTCATTCCTACAGCCAGTCTTTTGAAATAAGTCAACCCTTTTCTCAACTATGGATAATAATATGATCAGTGCTGCATACCCAACGATTGCTTATTCCATTTCTGGATTACCAAGAAGCTTGCCTTTATCTTCTTCCTTCTTGCTACCTGCTGTTTTCTGAGTGTGAGCAAGAGAAGGGGCAAGAGATGAACGTGAATCTGGTTACCACTACGTATTAGTGATGAAAAAAAAAAATCAGTGGAGAAGGAGGTAGAAATAGCAGTAAAACCTCATTAATTTGGAGCCCTCTGATTAATAATTTGTGATAAACTAGACAGGGACCAGTCTACAAGTTAACTTTATATTATCAGGCATGAGGACAAGAAAGGTTTGTTAAGCAAATGCAGAGTTTAGACTGGAATGTCACTTGAATTTTTTCTTAAGAGAACAAACCCTTTTCAAATGTTGAAAGCACTTATTAGATATAATCATATTCGTTACATATCTATCTGCTGAAGTAGTTCTCACGAGGATCTCCACTAAGGCAATGTTTTGTAGTCAGTTTGAATTACAAAATAGACTTAAAGAAATAAAATTGTCATTCTTCAAACCTATTTTGTAATACAGGACTTGCTTTATTCATTCAGACAATCCTTTCCCTCTGTTCCTCGACATCAGTGAAGTTTTACTGTATTAGCAAAATGGCTTGAGATTACATCTCTTCATTGTGTCCCATCTCGTTAATATGACAACTGACTGTTAAATATACCATCATTTCACAGAGAAAGTGAGATCCAGAGATGGTGATGACTTTGAGAAGGTCACACAGCTAATGCTGTCATAAATCTCTGCTGACTTTCATAGACACCTCTTGTGATAATATTGCAGATGGCAATTTAGCACTACCACCTATCCAATGAGCAATGTGAATCTGATTGCATGTGATACGTTTCCATAAGAAACAGGTTCATTCACAACTACCTTGGTTACTAGGCAAATGGCGTATTTAAGCTGTTCCAGCCCTCAGTACTGATTACTAAAAATGACAATAATTACAACGCCTGACATTTATAAGTGCTTTTATTTTTTCAAAAACACTTTCAGGCCCATTATCTCTGAAACCAGGAGAGGGAGAAATACCTGTATCACTTATCTTTCTGTCTCTCTCTCTCTCTCGCAACCTTTAAATAATGATAAATGGGCAATTATGTTAAGTCATTGACTTTTTCTTCTCTGGCATGAGACATTACACATTCTGAGATTAGTCTAGAAAAGTTACCATACTATGGAAAGAAACAGAAAATTTTCAGGTTGTCGTAAACGTGCATGAGCTTAAACTAATAAAACTAATGTTTTATTATTTTATTTTATTTTTATGGATACAAGGAATTAAGAACAAGGTCAGTCTCTGAGGCAGCCCCTGAACCAGACCTACAAGCTGGAACCAGAATACTCCTTGGCTTTCCCAATTTCCCAAACCTGAGCTAATAGGACCTAAACAAAACAGACTTGATCATTCCTTGATGAACTGTAAATGCACATGCAAGGATCATGTAAGTTAGAGCTGTGGTTTGGGAATTTTTAACCTGCAAATCACCCTTTTGTGTTCATGCTTTATGACAACGTGTGTGCAGATGCAGATGCAGTAATTAAGAGCCAGTAGGTTGTTTCAGCGATAAACCCAGATCACCAGGGGTTTGTGACACAGCCAGTGAAAGTCTATCACTGTAAATCACAACAGAATGGAGGATTTATGTGTAAAACTACCACATAGGCACATCAGTCTCCTTCCACAGCTGCCTGTCCCCTCAAACGTGTATGTTCTCATTCACCCTACTTCATTCCCTTAATCTTGGGTAAAGGGCACCAGCTTTGCTTTCCCGTCTAGCCTTACCTTACTAGACAGGGTAGGGTCAGTGAAATGAGCTATTTGTGACTGAGGTGGAAAGCTATTAACAAACCCTACCCAACCTCACCATAGAATTATACCAGACTTTAGTCCTCTCCAGGGATTAAAATAGACTCCCAGTGTCCCTATATTCCAAGATGAAAATCAGCACATGTGTACTCTTGGGAACATTGTAACAGAATATTTAAAGGGACCATTCTGAGCCCCTTGACTGCAATGAGAATTGTAGGATAGGTGGGTGCCTTAACTTGAAAGGCATATAAGGACATGAGGGAGGAGGATAGGATGTGCAATTGAACCTCCATTATTTAAACAAATGGTAAGATGCTCATTGTGATTTATAGAATATTGATAGAGAAATGCAGTTTTACTATATCTTCAAAAATATATAGGAACTAGAATAAACTGACAAATGTGATGCTAGGAAAAAACATAGGGAATTTGTTTAAATCATTTCAAAAAAAAATGCCTGCAATTAAAATCAGTGATGTTTCTTTTCACACGGGTGCTCCTAAGGTACCTGAAAAGAGTTTGTTCTCTGAAGAAATTAAAACATGTTCTCCCTATCACTAGCTATCTTTGTTTTTTTAAATCCCATACATTTGCTTAGCAAGTCTTCTATTCAAAGATAGTAAAAAGTTACAGTCTCGGACAGCCCATTTCCAAAATCCCTCAGCTTCATATTTGGCGGTACATAGATGAATGAGGTTATACTGTATTTCCCATTGGTATACATGAGATCTTCAGTTTTGTGTGTATTTCTTCTTCTTCCATGTATGTCTACAATTCTCCTCTCCTATGCCACCGTCTCTTAACCACTTCTCTTTCACACCCAGAATTCTTTGACTTTCTTGGGCCGTGGGTAATGGATATGAATCTGCATCTGCCTTTGCCTGCAACAAAATGGACCTTTTATTGGCAGGAGCCATCCCTAAAGGTTGACATTTCAGATACTCAGGGTTAAGATGGATCCCAATGACTCTTTATTGACACTGTTATGTGTGTAGGCAAGAATCATTACAGATCGATGGCACTTCCTGGGTCTTAGCAGAAGTTCCTGTGAATCCCCAAGACTCTGGTTTGGGATCGAGGAGTAGGGTGAGTATATTGTGCTCTTCGTTGGTTTGCATGATTCTATGCTGGTACTGCCTCCTGGAAGTATGAAGAACCTGACAGTTTTCTTTCCTGGTAGTCACTAAATTTGCTCCTTGAACTTACTCAGGTCTTCCTCCCAAGAGCAAATCCTCACTTTCTCTCAAGTGGCTGCTTCAAGCAAGGGACCTGTTGCCTTAAGAACTGAACCAGTCCAATGACTGCCAAAACCATTGATTTTGCCAAATGATATTAAAGAATAAATTTTACCACCGGAAAAAAATGTAATCCAGAAAGAAAACATTTTTAAAAAGTAATTCCATTCTAATGATTTTTTAAAAAATTAACTGTGGCCTTAACATGGTTTCTATGATTACGACATTATTATTTGCCTTTGGTGTTATCCTGATAACATGAATGTGTTTCTTATTGACAAATAATGACCAAATATCCAACACCTGAGCTACAGAAAGAGCACAAGAATGAAAAGCCTGAAGGTAAGAATGCTGTTATACAATTGCCAAGAGCAAAGACGCCATTGCAGTGGCAGACAGTGAAATGGTGTATGTTTATTCCCTTTCTGCCCTTTGAAGAGCAAATCATTTGGTTTCCTTTCATTTGAAGAGAAGGTTATATGCAATCTCTGAAAGGTAGGACAGCCATGGAAAAGAAACATGAAAAATTAGATGCAATTGAAATATATTTGGTGAGGGTGGGAGTTGGGATTGGTGGAGCAGGGTGGGGGCAAATTTCTTTTGCAAACAATTGAAATCCATTCTCTTTTGACTTTCTAGAGAGCGGTATAGCATTTGGCCCTTGGCACGGGAGGCTGATCCCCATTGATCAGAAGTGGCAAAAGTGTTATCCAAGTGGTGGATTCACCTTTTTGCTTAATTTCATCTGGCATTGAAGCAAATATTTCTCAAAATATAGATCTAAGGCAATGGCATTCATATATATATATATGTGTGTGTGTATATATATATATGTACACACACACACACACACATATGACTATTTGTATGTCCTGTCTAACATCACTGCTGGAAGGGCAGATGTGATGTGTAGATGCTAGAATGTATGCTAAAAGAGGGTGGTATATGCCCTAGCATGGCAACTAGATCTGATTTCAGATCTGATATATAGACTTCATTTGTTGCAATCTAGCTAAAACTGATTATTTTTCTATGAGTCATGGTCAAGGGATGGCTATTGGAGAATAAAGAGGATGCTGGCACCCATCAGATTGAACTCTCAATGCATATTTTGTCTAGGATCAGGGGAATGAGTTAAATATCTTCAGAAACATACATCATGTGAGTTTCTGGTACAGATCTGTTTCTCTCTTCTCATTCTATTCTTCTCTAGGTGCCACTGGAATGAACTAAAGAAAACACATTTATACATAATAAAACCCAACCAATTTGATAGTTTGATTTTTCAAAGGTTCTTAAACCAGAGTTTTCAAGTGAATCATACCAATTATGTATTTGAGAAAGTTTCTATGGCCACATTTTGCTCAAAACTTAGCATTTTCCCTGAGCCCCTTCTCTCTGTCAGGGACAAATTGAGTAAGAGGTCTTCCCAGACTATTGGGTTCAACTTCTAGATGGAGAAGTTGAACAGAGGTCCAGTTTGGCAGTTTAGTAGAAATCTATCAGTGAAATACACAGCCTATGGAATCAAGGGGTCTACTTCTCTGTATTTGAGAGGTTGTAATTTAGAAATGTCACTGGCTTTATCCAAATGTGTAAGACTTGCTTCTGGGGCTACTGCTGCAGCATAGATGCTCATCAATAGATTTCAATCACTAGCATTGTTAGGCCCTTAGTGAAATGACTCACAGCTTTCAACTCTTAATGTTATATGCATGCATTATTGAATTTGCTCTTTGCACTTATGTTAAATTATTATCCCAATAGCAAGGAGTTAAATAGGTTTGAGCTACATTTGTGAACTACATGGATATAAACACTCTCTCGGAGGTGGTTTCTAGCAGCTAAGCACTGCATAACTCTGCAAATCATTGTAGCTGCCCTTGTTAAGTGAGGATTATTTGGGTTGCCAGAGTTCAGTAATGCCAGCAGTCGTGTATGCACATGCTCCCAGGTTGTACAGAAAGCCCAGGCTGATCCAAGGATACAAGGATTGAAACAAAATCCTCATTTTCCTGGAAGCCTACATTCAGGAACCCCTGTGAAAACAAAGGGATAGAGATTTGTTTTAAAGGACTTCAGACACTAGTGTACTCAAGGGCATATTTTGAACTGCCATGGCTTCAAACAGCTGCTATACGGAGAGAGAAATCCCTTCATTATACATATTCCAGGTTAATCTACAGAAAGGAATGTAAAGTACCACATAGTAAATTCTTTAATCCAGCAAATATTCTTCTTTTGCTTGATCATCGATTGGCTTCAACTCAATAAAGCAAGACCAACCTGGGCAGAGATGTCTGTGACTGCCTGCCTGTACATGCCTGTTATGTCCTGGGTGATGCTGGGGCTTTTCCAGAGAATGCTAGAGAGGCAAGTGAGTGATTTGGAAAGATGCCTTGTCATCGTGAAAAATTGAAACATCTTCAGTAAAAGAGTTAGCAAAAGAGAGGATGGCTGTTCTCCCTCCATTGGGCCAAAGATATTTCTAAAAAGTTGTTCCCAAAAGATCTAGATACCAAGAAGCAAGTGTTAGTAACTTAGAGCAACGGTTTGGTTAAGGGATAGGGTGAGGCAGGGGCTTCCAGCTTAGGCCGTGATAAGTTTCCATTCTCATCATCCAGATAATGTATTATCAGAGCAGATTTCTAATTGACTGTGCAAATGCACCACCCTTGCTCATATATTTCTTTTACTTCTCTGTGATCTCCTTGTCTTTCTCCATAACCTACATATTTACACATATATCTATCTCTCCTAAGGGCCCCGTTGAGGATCTTCTGGAATCATTAATTAAACAGACATTTGCTCTTTAGGTGTCCCTGCTCTGAAAGGAGAAGTGAAGCCATTTAGAGTAGCATATATCCCATAATATTTCAGGGGACTAAATCATACTACACCCTGGGTTCTGATATTTTTCAGGCCCAGAGCCATATTGACAGTATAGATTCCTCTCTTTACCCTTTCAGGATCACCAGATTATTTCACAGAATCAACTTGGTAATTAATTCACAAGACCCAATTTTCCTTCTTTTCCCCTAAGCTCAGCACCTTCACATCATTCTCTTCACCATTTCCTTGTTCATAATAAGGAATCCAACCTGGTTCTAAGCTACTATTTACTATTTACTATTTTAGGTATTTCCTGAAATTAAAACTTTAAAATAAATTAAGCAGTTCTTTTGAAATATATCAAAAGTTTTATTTATTTTGTTTCTTTAAAAAAATTAAGTTTCAGCCAGGCGCGGTGGCTCACGCCTGTAGTCCCAGCACTTTGGGAGGCTGAGGTGGGCAAATCACTAGGTCAAGAGATCGAGACCATCCTGGCCAACATGGTGAAACCCCATCTCTACTAAAAATATAAAAAATTAGCTGGACATGGTGGCATGTGCCTGTAGTCTCAGCTACTTGGAAAGCTGAGGCAGAAGGATCGCTTGAACCCTGGAGGTGGAGGTTGCAGTGAGCCGAGATCACGCCACTGCACTCCAGCCTGGCAACAGAGCAAGACTCTGTCTCAGAAAAAAATTAAAAAATAAAAATTAAAAAATTAAGTTTCTACTTTCACAGAAAAAAAAAAAATCAATGGCATTCTTATCCTAAAGCTGTCTCCATATGTAAGGTTGGCCATCACTAAGATAACACTGATTCTTTAAAATGGCTGGTTGGTACAACCCAGGAACTGAGCCTGGAATCCAGGCGACCACCAGCTGGCAGGGGGAGGCCTTGGATTGTGAGCAGTCTTAGTAGCTGAGTTAGTGGCAGGTGTGGATTGTAGAGATAAGCAGAAATTTTTATAATCCAATAATGTTTTCTTCAAAAACTGAACTCATTATCAAAGTATTACGAATTATATTACTATCCCCTATATAAAAAACAGACAGATGTAATTCCATGACTGTTCCCCACACTCAGGAATCATCACTGAGACACAAGTCAGCATTAACTTCACATACTTTTAAATGACTATCTAATTCCCATTTCTCTCTCTGCATCTGATCAACAATCCATATGCATTTTTATGACTTACACGCCACAAAATGTTTTCTTAGGGGAGCCTTACACTCTTCCACCCCAACTCAAACATTTTTTTAGACAAAATAGAACAAAGAGTGGTAGTTTATAAGTATTTACTCTTTGTTTCATTTCCCATTTCTCAGAAAGATTTGTATTTTAACAAAGTATGTCACTTAAAGATGTGAAATTCTCACAGTGGAATTTCAGCTGCCAGTGAGATAAATATTTTTGGACAGAGGGATGTTCCCAGTCCTCCTGAAATTATGTCACAAAGCACTCCTGTTTTCTCCCTAAGCCTGCTGACCCATGTCTTTGTCTTAGGAGGGCTCTACTCAGCAAAAAGTTCATAGCAAGCCCTTCAGAGGGGAGAATGCCTGACTAATTTCCACGATAGGAATCTGACCTACTTTGTTTAATTCTTTCTGTTCTCTATTGAGGTGAGTACAATAAATATTTCTGACTTATAATTCTCTTAGGTACCAGTTAAGGGCCTGCAGTAATTGCTGTGAAACATTACACTGGAGACATATTGCTGCACCACAGTAAAAGGCCCCAGCTGCAAAATATGTCCTTGCTAGATTGATAGTTATTTGGAGTATGGGGGTCCCTAAAGGAAAATAAAATCATCACAAATATCTAAGCCTGAAGAGCAAAAATAAAGAGGGATGCTACCCTTTTGTGTATTCCATTGGAGAATGTACAGAACACAGCTCAATGTATATTAATAGGCCTTTTGACCTGCCCCATAAGTTGCTGCCGAGGCTTGTGCAAATTGCTTAACGTATGTGTGCCTCAATTTCTTTATGTATTAAATAGACACCATAAATCTACCTTCTTAGGGTGATCATGAAACCTGACCAATAATTATAATCATAATAATAAGTATGTAAATATACTAGGTTGAAAAACAAAATGCTAAAAGAGTTATTGATTTGACAAGTATTTATTAAGAAAGATATCCTAAATGGAGATACAAATACACAAGCCATGTTCCCTGCCCTTGAGAAGCACACAGTGTAGTGGGAGACATAAGACATAGGCATAAATAATAAGGCAAGGTAGAAGTGACTGAGGAGACAGAAAACATTGAAGAGCAAAAATAGCTTCATGGAGAAAATGACATTCAAAATGATCAAATGCCCACCTATTTCCACTTCCTTCAAAATACCAATGTGTAAGAGTGTGTGTGTGTGAGTGTGTGTGTGTGTGTGTTGGGGAGAGGGTGTCAGTACCTTCAGTTGGTTAGGATTGGGCTAGATAACACATCTAATAAGGTACAGTAAGAAAGAAAACTATGTGGACAAAAGCAGTTTTCCTCTGCCATCTCAGAAATTTAGTCTACCCCACAGCAACATAGAGTTCTAGGAGATTGGGATTTTAAAGTACTTTCTTTTCTTGGCATCTATTGTAACCTTGTTAAGTGGTATTATCTGTGATTTCTGATTACAGCTTTTATGCTTGTTGGCTGTGCTGCTGCTTGAAATGTTTGTTTTTCTCCCTCATTTTTATTTAGAAGTTCCCAAAAGCACATTGGTTCCCCGCCAGGTTTCATAAACCCTGTGATTAATTTTCTGATCCAAGGTTAAACTTCTAACAGTAGGTCATTTGTCAAAATTCTCTAAAGTCCTATGGTATCTCACAGGAGGTCTGGATACTCAAAGGCAGGATTTCTCAACTTTGGCACTACTGACATTTGGTGCCAAATAATTCTTTGTTGTGGGGGTTGTCCTGTACATTGTAGGATATTTAGCAGCATCCCTGGCCTCTCCCGACTGGATGCCTGTAGCATCCCCCAGCCCCTACCTAGGTGTGACAACAAAAAATGACTCCAGACATTGCCAAATGTCCCCTGGAGGACAAAATGGCCTCTGGTTGAAAACTGTTGTTCTAAAGTAACCTACACTGTAATGGCCTAGGCCATGGGAGTGAAGAGCAGTTACCAGAGCCAGTTCGTGGAAGCCACTAGATGGCCTAAGGCAGGGATAAGCCATTGTTCAGAAGTAGGCTGCTAAGTCACCGATGTACTGAGCCTGGGTTTTGGCAAGAGTGGACAGTGGCAGCCCAGTATGGACCCCTAGCACAGGAATAGCCTTCCCTCCTCCAAAACCTGTGTTTCTGAAATGCTTTGTCCCAGGACCTCTCTACACTCTTAAAAATGATTAAGAACCCCAAATACATATATACAAAAAAAAAGAACCCCAAATAGATTTTCTTTATGTGTGTTACATCTGTTCATATTTACCACATCAGAAATTAAAACTGAAAAAATTTTCGTGAATTCATTGATTCATTTTAAAAAATAATAAACCCAATATATGCTAACATAAATCATATACTTTTATGAAAAATAACTATTTTTCTAAAACAATAAAAAGAATAGTGAGAAGAATGGCACTGTCTATATTTCTGTAAATCTCTTTAATATCCAGCATAATATAGAGAATGGGATTCTCATTTCTACTTCTTCAATCAATCTATTATAATTTCACCCATCATATGGCCTCCAGGAAACTCCACTGTATATCAAGAAGGAATAATAGTGAGAAGGGCACTTAGTATTATTATAAAAATAGTTTTGACCTCACAGATCTTTTGATGAAAGGGGTTCAGGGATCCTCCAGGGGTTCCTGGACCACACTTTGAGAACAACTACTCTAAACTGACATGCCACACTTTTATGAATGCAGTTCACTTAAGGGTTGATAAATTTCTTCTGAAACTAGGATCTCTAGGGGCAGTGAAATCTCCCTATTAGACCTTAGTGTGAGTACCTAAGGAACAGAGACTGCTCTGTTCCTAAGACCTGGTTAGCGGCAGTACTGAAGAAAATGAATGACGTAATTTGAAGAACATATTACCTGGAGGGAGGACAGGACCAGGTAAGGGCTTAGTCAGGTAGCAGTATGAGGACACTGGGCCCTTTGCAATAAGAAAAGAGGAAGCACAGAAAGGAGGAAGAATTTGCTTTGTAGTTTCTCCTGTGGTCCTGATGAGCCCGGTCACTCATATGCCATTGGAAAGCATCTTCCCCTATATCCTGAGCTAATTGCCACATTGCTGAGCCTGGTGCCAGTGCCTGGCTTAAGGCATAGCATTGCAGGAGAAGTGGTAGTGATGAGACAACAACAGGGGAGAGGAAGAGCAAGAAGAGCATCAGACGGTGGAGAATAGGGGAGAAGGCAACGCCAACGCTAAACTCAGGGCCATCAATGGCCTGCCTGTCATTTGAAAGCCTGGCTTAACTTTCACTGCCAATAATATCTTAAAGAGGCTCAAAGTTTTATCTGAGTATATTTTTGTTGTTTTGCATTCCAAGCAATTGGTTAGCATTTGAGAAACCTGGGGTTCCGAGCATTGGATGAAGGAACTTGTTTAGAGTATAAAAGGATCTGAATTTCTTGGCGAGATACAAAATCCAAATATTCTGGCTGCCAGGCCCTACGCTAACCAAGAAAGTTAACTCCCTGACACTAAAGATTTATACTTATTCAAACCACAAGTACTCTGAAATTGCATTATTTTTAAATGACTATGTCTTTCTCAGAATATCTGAAGATAAAGTGGCCCCTCTGTTTTAAATAGCAAATGGGGGAAGAAAGGAAATAGGTTTGGGGACTTTGTATGATAGAGACCAGATCTCTGTGACTATAGCAAGTCTTATTAGTGACTGGATATGTAAGTGGGTTCAACTTATCCAAAATAGGCTAAGAAATTTTTACGGCATGTTCACAGTTCCATAAATTTTCTGCTTTCCTCTTTTTAAGTTAGTGACATTCAGACCAACATGCACTAATATTTGGCAATATTGCTCCCATGAATGTGAACACACAGTTTATTGCCTCAGAATTATGCCACCCTCTCTACATGATGCATTTTTTATCCAAAGTCATTAAAGTTTCTTCATTTAAAATCTAGTAGCTCTAGAAAGAAGGCAGGATAAAGGTCATTTTTCCCATTTTATAGCTGAAGACATTTATAAGGGAGAAAAATCTTTATCCTAGAACCAGTAGGGTTTCAGGCACTTGCCCAGTGGCTCTGAATGCAGTCCTTATATTTTTAAGCAGTAAAGGACTAAGGAGCAGTGGCCTGGCCTCCTGGGGATATGTACTAGCCTCTTAGTTGAGGAAGTCTTATCTTAATAGAAATATTAAACTATTTCTCTACAGCATTACCCAATAGTGGCAGAGTCATTTTGCTGGTTTAGGTCCTGCCATATTAATAATCTATTTTGAAACAATCTGGTTTGCCCTCTGGGGATCTAAGTTGACCACAGACATATGGCCATAT
The DNA here is from genome assembly GCF_000951035.1 of Colobus angolensis palliatus. Taxonomy (NCBI): domain Eukaryota; kingdom Metazoa; phylum Chordata; class Mammalia; order Primates; family Cercopithecidae; genus Colobus; species Colobus angolensis. The sequence goes on along the minus strand of NW_012119377.1, from coordinate 354,673 downwards.
GAGGGCCATGATTGAGAGGGACAGCCAATCAGTAACTCGAAAACAATTTGTAGACCAGTTTTTACATTGTTGAAAATACTCCCCTTATCCAAAACGGAGGTCCACAATATACCTTTAATACTAAGACCAGTAGGTCCAAAAGAATTTAGACTATGTGTTTGTGGAGTAAGGACACATATGTAGTACAGTTCTTTCCAAGATCATTTTCAGCTGGGCAACAGACTTGTGTGATAAAGGACAATTAATTAGAAGGCATGTTATTTATGTAGAATCTATTTTCAATTCTGTTCGGATTTATCCATTTGTCTCGGTCCACAATATGGAAACACTTCCCCTTCTGGGTCTGTCCTTTTCCCGACTCCTGCATAAAATTTGCTTTCTGTCTGGAAGTACAACAAGACACCCAGTTAGATCAAACTTAACACACCTCCTTCACAAACCTACTGCAAGCTGCCGCCGACTATTGTCACCTGAGGGGAGACCCTCCTCACCACACACAGCCTATCTGAGGAGTGCCTTTTTTTCTATCCTCATTATTTAACAGTGTATGCCGATTACTCAAAGCGATATGGGCAGGCCCTGGTAAATATAGCGTTGCTGTAGTGTTAACTTTTTATAAGGTAATGCTCAGGTTGCCTGCAGTGTCTAAAATTACTCTGTGGCCAGGGCCCCCTGCTTTATCGCTTTCTATAGTTTTAAAGTAGTTTGAAGCTTGAATAACATAAAATAACATAATATAATGTTATTTATGTTATTTCCCACGTGAAGAACGCCTGTAAACCTTGCAGTATTGAAACTCAGTGAACAAGGCATCTTAGACAAGCTGAAAAACAAATGGTGGTACGATAAGGGGGAATGTGGAGCCAAGGACTCCGGGAGTAAGGTCAGTCGCTGAAGGTCTTTTTGTACTGATTAGCAATCACATTTTGACCCACTGTTTATTTTCTATCCTAAAACGGCTTTCCTTCCCAACACACACTCCCTGACACAGTGGGACCCCTTTATAACAACAGCGCTAAAGGGATAAGACAAATGCCAGCCTCAGAGGCCTGCCATGTGACATCAATTGTTGACTCTATAGATCTGTTATTATGATTAGGAAACTCAATCTGGTCTATTGCATTTCCAAAGTTATAAAATAATAAGCTGTGTTATAAGGGGGTTTTACTGTATTTCACATTTCAAAAGTTCAAAGAGAAAATATAACAACAGTAACAACAACAACCAAAAAAAAAAAAAGATTTATTTGTGACAGTACGTTTTCTTAACCTCTTACAGTGTCAGAGACTTTGTAGTTATAAATGCATTTGGTTATTAATATATTATGTCGATCCCATCTGAAAACAGTCAAACGAATAAATAACAAAGACTGGTCTCTGTAAGCAGAATGATTAGCCTCCTGCCAGCTGCTGTTGTATTGAGTTCAGCATTAATTTGGATCTCGAATCTCATTAAGTCTGTCACACTTCTCTCTTCCAAAGGTGTCATTTGAATCTCTGTACGTAATACTTTTAAAATTTAGTCGCATGCTCCTTAAGGGTATACATTGTCAGGATAACATCACATTGATAAGCATGAAACACTCTTCCCCGCCTCCTTCCTGCCCCCCTTCGCTCCCCTAAGACAGTTCTTTTTAGTTTCAATTTTTGCCTTTCCTTTTTTTGGACTAATATCGTGGTATCAGTTAATTCATTTCATGAAATGCCACTCATTTTCCCCGTGCAATGAACCATTTTGCTACTGGTTTTCTACATCCCACATCAGGGAATTCTAGAACTCTTGTGAAACTTAAATAATACATGGAACATGAAACTATTCTTCTTGTCACAGCTGACATGGGCTGTGTCAAAGGACCTCCCCCCCACCCCACCGTTAAATATCACATACATATAAAAATCTAATGGCAGACGAAGGGTTACCAGAAATTGATCTATTTCCCAATGGACTGTGGAACATCCTTGCAGATAGCCTCACTAGCCTCCTTAAAGAGATAATCCAATATTTCATATGTGACAGAAATTATTACTCCTTGTCTAGCTGTCATTCATCCTAAAAGAGTGACTATTTGCAAGGTTGTTGTGAATATGAGGCATTCCCACACCCTGTTTCTGAATGCAATTCAATTTCAATTGGACCTTTTATTAAGGTAAACAAGTACAGGACTGGCTTCTGTGAAAATAGGATCAGAAGGACATGGTCATATTGTCTTTACTTTTAATTATTTAAATGATACCAAGACCAGCTGAACCAGAGTGTTGAGTGTCAGCAATGGCCATCATCTGTTCACTGTGTTGTCACTTAAATAAGATGCTCAAAATTCACTGGCTTAACAATTTGGGTATTCCATTCAATTACATTCAGCAGCAAAATGGTTACATTCCCTCTAAAAAGACTACAAAATGCTATTTTATTTTATTTCTTTTTCAAAGAAAGACTCCTGGCCCTTGGTGTGTCCTACCTCAAGGTAGGGCTCAAGACACCAACTTTTTTCTTTCCATTTTTCAGCAGTTCAGTTTTTGCTTTTTCATACAGGCAGATAGCTTAGTCGGATTTGCACAGTTAGACCTGAAAGTCACTGACCGGCTTCCTCAACTTTTCCCCCTTGTTACAAAGAAAGCAAATAAGCGTCATTCTTAAAAATTATTCTCTACATTCCCTGGAGTAAAAGTTTAAAATGAGCTGGATTTTTAAAAAAATCATCAGTCTCCTGGAAAAGCTTTCTGATTTGTATGGAGCCAATCTAGGACCCAATGGATCCTCCTGACACTTTCCTTAAACTCTCAGGAAAATGGAACAGAGTCAATTCTTTGTGCTGTGCCCTTGTTCCAGCAACACAAAGACTTGCTGCCCTGATTTTAACTAGGATGAGGATTTAGCAGCCAATCTCCAAAGGGAGCATTTTCTCAGTCACTGGGGAAAAGAGGAGAATTAACCCTTTTTAAGCAAACCCTTGCAAAATAACTCCTCAGATAAGAATAGCAGGAACCTCTAATATTATCATGTTGCATCTTAAAGACTAGTTGTTCACAAAGTTTGTCACAGGGAGAGCAAGGGAGAAAGGGGTGTTGCGGGGCAGAGAGGGGAAAGAGTGCTTCAAGTTCCCAAATGGAAAGAGTGTTACATTTATAGAGATTATGTCACAGCTCAACTCTGGCAAATGGTGTTTATCCAGGCTGGCAGAGGAATAAATTATGCTTGTGTTTACTCTTTTGTTCCCATGGCCAGTGCTGTTTTATTAATTGTTGAACATCAATTTGAGGCACTAAGGGATGTAAGGAGTCAAGGTGAAAGGAAATTTAGGTGAGGATCAAGACTGTCAACAGAGGCACAATCTACCATCTTGCTGGTCATTGCAAAACATTAGCCAGTTGCCAGAATTGAGTCATAACACTTACATCAATGTTTAGTTATTTTACAATTTAGAACTACCCTATACTGTTGTAATATATTATAATGTTCCATTGCCTTTGTTTTCTCCAAGATCTAATCACGTTGTTCATTTCTCTTAGGACAAGACCAGCGCTCTGAGCCTGAGCAATGTGGCAGGCGTTTTCTATATACTTGTCGGAGGTCTGGGGCTGGCCATGATGGTGGCTTTGATAGAATTCTGTTACAAATCACGGGCAGAGTCCAAACGCATGAAACTCACAAAGAACACCCAAAACTTTAAGCCTGCTCCTGCCACCAACACTCAGAATTATGCTACATACAGAGAAGGCTACAACGTGTATGGAACAGAGAGTGTTAAGATCTAGGGGTACGGTTAAGGTCTAGTAAACTAATCAGCTTTACATTACTGTATGTCAATCTCTTTTTTTCTTTGTTTTTATTTTTTCTTTTTTTTAGTTTGGTTTATTGTTTAAACCATTGTCTCTTTGCAACCATTTGATTCTTTGAAAACAATGGTTGTGCTTTCTTGTCAGGCAGTAGTGCTTTTCTAATAGAATGGTTGTAATTAAATTGTGGTCTGTGACCCAAAAGGAAAAACAATTCTCCAGAGCATCATTGTTCAATAGAAAACATATGCAAGCCACATACATGAGCCATGCGTGCAATTTTAAATGTTCTAGTAGTCACATGTTAAAAAGTAAAACAAGTGAAATTAATCTTAATGATATATTTTATTTAACACAATATATCCAAAATATGAGCATTTCAACATGTTTTCAATATAAAAAAAAGAATGAGAAATTTTACATTCTTCATGCTAATCTTGGAAATCTGGGGTATATTTTATACTTATGGTACATCTCGACTTATACTAGTTACATATCAAATGTGCAGTAGTCACACATGGCCAGTGGTTATTGTATTGGACAGTGCATCTGTAGAGAAAGCAGCTGCTCTGGAACAGATATTAAAATTAGGGGCAGGGCACAGCGGCTCACGCCTGTAATCCCAGCACTTTGGGAGGCCGAGGCGGGCAGATCACGCGGTCAGGCGATCAAGACCATCCTGGCTAACACGGTGAAACCCCGTCTCTACTAAAAATACAAAAAATTAGCCGGGCGTAGTGGCGGGCGCCTGTAGTCCCAGCTTCTCGAGGGTGGCTGACGCAGGAGAATGGCGTGAACTCGGGAGGCGGAGCTTGCAGTGAGCGGAGATCGTGCTACTGCACTCCAGCTTGGGCGACAGTGAGAGACTCCGTCTCAAAAAAAAAAAAAAAAGTTTAGGTACACAGGTGAGACACTGTCACTTCAAGTAATACAGCGCTTCCATAGGGAGAGGTGATTCTTTTAAGTAAACAGTGTATAAGTCTGAGAAAATTTTCTTAAGCTTTGAGTTCTTTTGTTGTCCCTTCCTTGGAACTGGTGCACAGGTAAGTGTCTATCAAAGGACGGTCTAGGCTCCCTGCTGCTAGCCAAGCCCTAATTCATACTTCAATGAAGCTGAGTGTTGCCACCTTGACTCTGGCAACTACAAACACCACCAATAATTCAGACATGTTCAAATGCAAGCTTGAATTTGAATAATGTCTCTATTCTGGACCTGTTTAAAAGAATATAGTCTTGTTACTTTAAAGTGCATCTGTCATCACTAAAATGCCTATCTGAAGTGGAACAGAACAATAAGCAACTTCATACCCCTTATTTTAGGCAATTTTGACCTCATGAGTAAATGTCAATATGCTGAGATTTCTACAAGTGTATTTGTGTTTTTTTTGTTGTTGTTGTTTTGTTTTGGGGGATTTTAGGGGTGTTTTGTTTTGTTTTTGAGGCAGAATTTTGCTCTATTGCCCAAGCTGGAGTGCAGTGGTGTGATCTCGGCTCATTGCAACCTCTGCATCCCGGGTTCAAGCAATTCTCCCGCCTCAGCCTCCCAAGTAGCTGGGATTACAGGCATGCGCCACTATGCCCGGCTAATTTTTTTGTATTTTTAGTAGAGACAGAGTTTCACCATGTTGGCCAGGCTGGTCTCCAACTCTTGACTTCAAGTGATCTGCCCACGTCAGCCTCCCAAAGTGCTGGGATTACAGGCGTGAACCACCGTGCCTGGCTGCATTTGTGTTTTGGCCTTCTTATAGTTCACATTGCGGATTTACATTTAGCCAATTTTAAAATAATATTTCATTCAAATAAATCATTTGTCTTGGTCATGGAAAACATCATTTTGTCCAATGAAGTTGCTGGTTGTTCTTTCTTCCTGCCTTTTGCCACAACATATTCAGCACACTGCACCAATCTGCTGACAGTGTTCCCATTGCATTGGTGGATGTACAATACATGGATTCATCTGTAGTTGCATTGTTTGCATGCAAGCATTTAGTGTTTCAATGTGCTTAAAATGTTTCACTCTTGAGTAGGTGCTATAGGCCCATTACAATTTGGGGCATACATTTTTATGGGATAATATCAATACATGATTCATAATCCATTTTCAAAGTGATCCACTTTCTTTCTGTAGCCGACACATAGACATGCTTGCTAGACATGAGCAATTTCAATCTAACTTAATTATCCCAAATTTTGAGGTGCTAGCATCCAAATAAATAATACACCTTAAATTTGTGTAGCAGTCATCAAAGTGCTCTCATATCTATTGGCTCATTTGAGATAAGATGGATCAGACAGTTATCAGTAAGACCCAGCCCATGAAGTGACTTACTCAAGGCAACACAGTTAGGTAGTGGCAGTTCTGGGACTAGAACCCAGCCCTTCTTCTGCCTATAGCCATATCTTTGCTAAACCATGCTACTTCTAACCACCCATGGCCTGATGTCCTCCAGGAAACTTGAAATCCTAATGGGATCCTGTCAAATGGAGAGCAGATCTTGAGTTTCTGTTCCACTTGTCCACAAAAAACGTCTTGAGGAACTTCACCAAGCCTCCATATGCCCCATTCCTTATGCACTCCACACAAGATTGAATATTCAATCACTCCTACTTTCCCCAGAAAGAATTTTTCTGAGGATTATATCAAGGCTCAGGGTGACATGACCTCCAGACTCTTTTTATCAACTATTCCATCTGAGAATTTATGTCCCTACTACCCAATTACTACAGCCTCAGACTCTTGTTAAAGCCCCAGAGCGGTATTCATGAAACATTAGTGTGCATGTGACTCATGTGGGAACCTTATAAAAACATAGATCCTGATCCAGCAGGTCTGGGATGGGGCCTGAGGATCTACATTTCTCACAAACTCCCAGGTCATGCAGATGCTGCTGGTCCCAAGAGTAGAAAGATTCTAGAGGAAATAATCTCAGATAATGTAACTTAATAAAAGAAAGGAAGGAAGAAAAGAGGGAGGAAGAGAAAGAGTGATAGAGATACAGGAAGAAAGAGGAAGAAAGGAAGGTGGGAAGGAAGGAAGGGTGGAGGGAGGGGAAAAAAGAAAGAGGGAAGGAAGGAAGGAAGGAGGGAGGGAGGGAGGGAGGGAAGGGAAGGAGGGAAGGGAGGCAGGGAGGGAGGAAATCAAAGGAAATGAAAGGAAAGAAACTGTGTCAGCAAACCTTTGTTAGGACATAATGTTGCCATCCAAAAGTGGAGGCCTGGAACATCAAACCTAAGGGGAAAATCTCAGAAACTAATATGCCACAACTTCTGGCTTTCCTTTACTCATCTGAGTTGATTCACTTTTGTGAAGCAAAATTCAGGCTAATTGAGGCAACAGTCACATTTTAATAGACTCCAATGCCAATGCGGTTACAGCCCAATTACCTAGCACCTTGGCAACCATCTCCAGGGTGAAAGAAGGCTTAGGAAGAGCGTCTGCAAACAAATCTGTCCTCCAAGCCTGTACAAAGTCTCCAGACAAGAAGCAAAAGCCTCATACGACGCCAGGAAAACCTCACTTGTGTTAGTCAAGAGGCATAAAGCAAGCTGCTTTGAAACTTCTCTGTTGTCCTCAGCCAATTTGGTGATGTGACATTAGGGGAATGTTGGTTAAGTGAAGAGTGAAATCTTCACCCATTCATCTTTTATTTCTCAAGAAGGTCTGGAATATCTCCTGGTGACTTCTAATTTGTTACCTAGTTATTAGGCTTCCAATTACCTGAGTTGGCCTAAATCTGTCAGGGTCTATCCAGGGGCACCGACATCAAGAGGTATCCTGAGATTTTACTTCTATTACTAATTATCAGAGCCCACCTTGGGGGTTTATAGTACCAGTAATTGTTCAGGAAAAATGACTCAGGGCAAATCACCTGCAAAAATATGATCTAGTGAAATCTGGTTAATAAAAGGGTATCCTTGAAAGATGAGGGAATTGTTTCTCATTTTCTATGGGTGATAGTCACATCAGGATTACTGGACTTATTGTGGCAACATGTGCCTTGGTCTCAGACCATGTTTAGCTCCCACTAGGGAGAAGAAAGCCTCTTGACTACCTGGTGCCTCTCTGGGTTACTGACCAGCCACTGGAAGTGTATCCTCCCAAGCATGCCTTGGCAGGTGACTGCCCATCAAGTGCTCCAGATTCACTGCACCCTAGAGTTGACTGTGCTAATTGTTTTAGGAAATTATTTTTAATTTCCTAATTGCAATTCAGAACTACTTCTGGCTTCTTTGGTTTCTTCAAAAATATTTTTGAAATCTCTGTCCTTTACAAGACCTCAAGATGCCTGAAGTTAGGGGAAAAGATTTTCATTTTTCCTGCAGGAGTTTTCTGTTTAGTCATCCTAAAAATATTAGCTTTGTTGATGCAGCCAATTTTCAAAGTGATCCACTTTCCTTCGGAAGCCTATGCATAAGCATGCTTACTGGAGACATTTTTCTGCTTAAAAGAATTCACTTTATGTTAAATAGAAAAAAAAAGCATTCTGGATAACCAAGGTGATGATATTCTTTCTCCCAAGGGACTTTTACCTCAGTGATAATAGTTCATTTGACCCCGTTTGAAAGCAGGAAACAGAGGCACTGAGAGGTTGGGATCCTTTCCCAAAGTCATACCGCTAGTTAGTGATGTCCCATGCCCACTGGGGAGACAGGAGGAGACTTTGATCTTTCTGCCAGATACGAAACTTCTCCAAGCTTCTGCAATAGATATGACTTAGGACTTAGGGGTGACAAGGAAGAGGTTTGTCTACTTTCATGTTAGTCTTATTCTACCCTCCTTGGATGCCTTTGGCCTTCAGGTATATATTGGAAATTCTTCTTACAGATACTTTTACTCCAGGGCCAGTGGCAGATCATAATTTTGTCATTCTTTTGGGATAAAATTCACTGTTAGATTAGAAGAAAAAGAAATGTTTCATTAGTGTAGAATGAAAGGATAAAGAGAGGATGTAAACTTGAAGAGGAGGTAAGAAAGTGTCCTACAGTATTCAGAGTCGGGGCAAATGAATCCCCTGCACTAGTTAGTGCCTCCAAAAAGAAGACACTATCAGCATTTCAATCAGGCCTATATGTCAGGGCAAAGACTTCATTGATGCCAAGTCCCCTTCATGGGTATCACTGCTCTGGCCTCTTCCTGGAATCTGCTGTCTCTTTAAAGTCCCAGTGCTATTTTCAGACTTTAATAACTAAGGTTGTAGGTATTAAGAGAAACAATTGCTCACCTTTCTAGCAATAAGCAAAATATTTTCTTCTCACAGTTAAAATGGATTTCAATTCAGTAAGCCATAGAACACTGTTTACCCTCTGTCCTGGGGGAACAATTCTTTGTCACAGGTTCTGCAATCAGAATACACTCTTTTAGTTCTCGTGAATATCTGTATTAAAATGCCATGGAAACTTTCTGGTATACCTACATCATAAGTGATTAAAACCTTGAATTAAACTGCATGCAACACCTGCATATTCCTTAGTACAATACATATAGTAGAGAATGTAACCAGACCTGTCACCTAAAGTCAGTCAAATAAATGAGGTGCAACCCCAGAAATGCCAATTTCAGAAAACAGCCATAGTTTTGTCCAAGATAGACTGAGCCATTATAAACTTCTCAATTCCTAATAGGAGGCCCCTTCAATTTTAAATATCCCCTTGTCTTTGCAGATCCCTTCCCACTGGAGGCATGTGATGAGAGGAAATCACCGAAAACGTGGCTGCTTCAAGGATCCTGAGCCAGATTTCACTCTCCTTGGTGTCGGGCATGACACGAATATTGCTGATGGTGCAATGACCTTTCAATAGGAAAAACTGATTTTTTTTTCCTTCAGTGCCTTATGGAACACTCTGAGACTCGCGACAATGCAAACCATCATTGAAATCTTTTTTGCTTTGCTTGAAAAAAATAATTAAAACAAAAACCAACAAAAAAATGGACATGCAAGATTCCAGTATGCGAAAAAAAAAAAAATCTTATTAAGTCAATCCAACAAAAGCCATTCTTTGATACCACTGCAGAGTATACAAACACCATGTTCTTTAATACACACACACACACACACACACACACACACACACACAAATTTAAATTCCAATTCAGCAAAGAGGCCCATCTAAGCTAAAAGAATTAATTCTTCCTGATTAAAAAGAAAAAATCTGTCTCCCAGTGTTTGGGAAGACGGACTGGCATTTCTTCTAGGATCTGCTGACCAGATGTTTTTGGTATTTCCTGTTGGTGGTGATGTTCTGTGCACCCTATTTCTTTTCAATGTTGCTGAAATGTGTATATCTTTAGAATGTAAATGCAACACTTAAGAAAATTCAAACACTTTGGAAAAGGGACTAAACAGTGACTTCTCTGTGTTCTCGAAATGGTTTTGTGAAAACACTTTGATAACTTTCCACTCAATGAAGAGATTTACAGAGCTTTCGAAATTGACTTTGTGTGTAGCAAGGGACGGGGCACTATCAGGATACCTCTTGGTGCTTTCCTAAAGTGGATCCCGGGGTTTTCCAAGGAGCCTGGAATTTCAGCTCGCAGATCTGTTTTTCTTGCTTCAGTGTGCATTTTAAGTCAATAGAGCTGAGTATCTAGCATTGAGGTGAGGGAAATGCTGCCTATACTCCAGATGTGTTTAGAGTATCTCAGAAACAACACTGTGTTTAGCTCGGCTTTCTCTGCTAAGTATGCCTTTCAAGTGTACACCACGGAGACAGGACTGCATTGCAAGGCGGGATAGCAGGTTCAGACCACAGTTCTCAGTCTGACTTTACTCTTGCTAGGTCTGTCCTACTAGCTGTTGCCTGCTACCGCCCGTGGCTCTCCATCGGACTGCATGTGTCCTTTTCTAGTTTGCAAAGACTAAAATGCATTCCCAAACCTACTGCTAATCTGAGGGCCTCAGCATCATTTCCAGATCCTTGCTTGGAGCAGTCTCTCTATTGACTCTCTCAGATCGCTCCACTGCTCCATGGGCTATCAAGTAACTAACTGCATACCTGCCGTTGGCATCATCAGAACAGTCCGAAGAAATAGTCTCCACTCACTAATTACCTCCTATATAACGACGTATGCTTCCTGTAGTTCAGTAGTTTTCTCTCATCAGTAACATGCATTGGGAAGTTTCCAGACTGCAAAAACTAGGAGCTCGCATTCATTTCCCAAGTGTGACCCTTAGATGCTTAGTTGACTCGCTGCATATTTGCTCTTGTCTTCAGAAAAGAAAGGAAGAAGTATCGTTCCAACGAAATGTTTCCAGAAAAGTGTAATATAAACTTTCATTCCAAAAATGGTGTCATAAGCAAACAACTCACTTGTCAAATTTCAAATGGTATTGAACAAAAAAAGAAAGCTGTTGTGTTTTTGTTTTGTTTTGTTTTCATGAAACTGTGATTTTCAACTTACAAATGCTATAATGTCCCAGCGCGGGAAGCTCACGCTGTGTGAACACGAAGTTGTATAAAACAAACCAACCAACCTACACACAAACGTTTTCATAGGCACTGTATAAAGAAAAATGTATGTTTATTAACTCAAATCAGTTTTTCAGAGAGGAAACTTCACTGAGATGAAGAGGCGGGTAAATTGGTTTGTTATTTTTTAAAAAACTTGCATGTTTAAAAAAAACGTTGATTGCTTCAAATTTCTGCTACTAACTTCAAGCTATGGGAGTTTGGCAGTAGTCACTTGAGGATTTTTTTTTCCAATTCTTTTCTTTTTGTTGTTAAAGCTGTACTTCAGTGAACAGAAAAATTGCCAAGCAAACTAATGGCTATAAAAGGGTAAATTGCATGTGTGGGCATAAATTACAGAGCCTCATTGCCATGAGGTATTGTACAAAGTTTTAATACATTTTGTAAATAAAATTGTAAAGAAAGAATTCTGTTTCTGTGCTATGGCTAGATGTTTAAAATTTACTTGGATGCAGATGCCAAGAAGTTACTCACTAACTGACTTCTGCTAGAAGCTTTGCCAATGATGTAACAGTCACTTTACTCATGATTTTCACAAAAGATTACTCCTCTCCCCACCCCAACTGCAACTGTAGTCAGGTGCAGACCCCTAGCTTAAGCAAAACTATACATCCAAGACCTTAGATTAGTTTAACTTTAGGATCTTCCATTCCCATTCTGTCTTCTCCACCCTTTGGGACTCCTTTCCAGAGGCCTGTCTTGGCTCTAAACTTGGTCTTCAATTCTCCCATCTCCACAACTGACCTCCCAAAGAACTGCCTAAATTCAGGAATATTGACCTTCAAAGACACTTCCAATTAGTTTCCTATGCCATCATAACATATATGTCCTAGTACTCTTAATTGTTTAGCTAAGTTTTGTGCTGCTGCTTCAATGACCAATAATAATTCCTAACTAGAAATCGTTTCTTCCACCAAGGATCACTAATCTAGAGTGGGAGAAGAAATAATGAATTTAGGACTACACTGATTTTAGAATAGTTCTGACAGAGAAATGAAAAGCTAATCATCTAATCTGATTTGTAGATTCTGAACATGGGATACAACTTCATCCAATAAATAAAGCAAGTGTTTAAATGTACACCAGTTTATATCATAACCACCTTAGAGAACAGGGGATAATGATAGGAGGAAAGGAGAGGGGATAATTTGCAACTGAACCAAAAAAGAAGGAAAGTGCAGCTGAGATGCTGGAGAGAGAAAGGAAAAAAAAGATATCTGGGGTTAGGGAGTCAGGAAGCAAGGAACGCAAGAGCTTAAAGAAGAAAGATGGGAGTGGGAAAGGAAGACTGAGAAAATTCTGAAGTGAAGGCTGATATAATCACACTGTGGACAGCTTGGCTTACTGTAGGCATCACCATAATTACTACCATTTTCACTGTGCTCTGAAATGCTAAATAGCTGTTAAACCACTCACACTTCATAACTCTTCAACTGCTTTTTAAAATTAAGACACCTGTCACAGTCCTACCAGAAGACTATTGATTCTCCAGAGCAAGTTCAGGGACTGGATTAGAGTGATGAAATCAGTTCAAGTACCAAACAATGTCCCTGGATCTTCCAAAATAATAGATTTATGCTTTAACAGCCACTTCAATTCCTTATCCCCAAAGGAGAAGCTAATCTCAGTTGCTATCGCAGACGATAATGGAGCACTATTTTGGTTTAGGTGGGATTTGGGGGTTTTTTTCTCCTTGAAGGAAAGAGGAAACAAAAGGGGCTGCTTTTAGTATTTCTCAAATTGGACTATAGGTAGTTAGATATTTTGCTTATACATAGAGTCAGCCTTTACAATCAGGTCTTCAAAAAGGCCTTGCATTTCAAATGCCACACGCTCCCTGTGCACAAAAGAATGCCTCTTGGTCTCTACATCGGTATTCTTGCCCTGTTAAGACTCATGTCTGGTCACACTCAGTCAACAGAACAATCTTCAAACAGGAAGGAAAAATGTATTTAAGGAAACCTTAGTAAGATCATGGCAGAAATATTGCAGCAAACTGTCTCCCTCCTATTGGATGAGGGAAAGGGTCAACTGTGACTTCAGAAGAAGAACATAGAGGAGAACAAATTGAGAAGCAAGAAGCAAAACCATTATTCCTCAGAATTCAGACTCAATCAAGCAGAAGATGCATTAATATGCTATCTCACAAGGGTCAGAAACCGTTTGTAACACAAACACTACCAAAACCTACTGTTACTGAGAGAGTTACTTTCAAAACCTGAGCTTTTTAGCGACTCTGAACCATAACCCTCTCCTTTTGTCCTCACTCTGTTGAACTGAGGTTCCTGGGACCAATTTATTATCAGATCATTTGACAGACATGAAACTCAATAGCTGAAGTGTGGGAGTTCTGTGCACTCCCACAACTGAATTCAGATTCTCTCTTAGGAGAGAATGGTGGGTTGCACTAAGAATTAATGAAACCTGCCTCCAGAACTAAAAGTGCTATGAAGTGCTAGGAGACTTCCTGCACACCTAAGATCAAGAGTCACAGACAAGCGATTTACATTCAGTGAAAACATGGGGTACTCAGACTTTCTCAAAAGGTTTCCAAGGAGAGCACTGTTGTCAGGAGAGGATTGAGGGAGGCTTTAGGGAGTTGATCACTGTCCCAAACCTACTGCCACATACTCAACATCCTCAATGCTGAGGTTCACAAATTCATTCGAATGGGTGAGATTCCTCAAGTTCTCTGACAGCCATTGTTATTATTACTATTATTTTTTTTGAAACACAATCCATTTATTTGCGAAGCTCAGTAAACATGACTCTGAGTTGCCAGTACTGCCCAAAAATGGTGGCCATGAATTAACTGAAGGAAATCTAGAAAGAAGAGAAAGGTCAGCAGAAATTTCATGGTGATTGACAGGTATTAATCAGGGAATGTACTTTTATCTCTGACTACATGTGATAGCTCTTGTAGTCAGATATTCATTGAAAGGATGTGATGGATGTATCTGAATTGCTTATCTAGGCACCTCCATGTTTTGCTCTGTGAAGCTAATGGTATGAGCTTTAGCAGCAGCCCAGGTGGGTGCAGGATGGCTCAACACAGATAGTAAAAAGATAATGAATAACATTAATATTTGCATAACATGTGTGAAAAGAAAACAGGGTTAGTGAGGCAAGTAAGGGTTTCATGGAAAGGAGCAAAAAATATGGCTTTATTCTAACCCAGTAACGTGGCTTGGCCTATTCTTCTGTTATTCCTCTCAGTGATTTTCTCCAGGGATGTGGTTTGATCTGCTGACATCTCACTTTTGAAATCCTTGCTCCTGTTTTCCATTTTAAGCTTCTCATTCCTTTTCCAGTCTCCATTGTTTTCTCTGCCATTCTAAATCCTATTCCTTTAGTTCCCACAACTCTCTACCATTTCTGGTGTTCTGTAGAATACACCCCTTCTAAGATTCTTCAAGGTGGGGTTCACAGTGCACTTTCCCAAGTTGCCAGGGGTTTCCCTTGGCCCCCAAACATTCTAAGGAATCCTTTCCTCTCTACCAGGATGACCCACTAAAGCAGACGGCGCCCCTTTGGCTCAGTTTTTTTCCACCTGGAATGCCATTCTATCATTCTCCCATTTTTTATACAATAGTAACACGAGTTCATTTACGTTAATGGTTAATGGGTTACTCTAGCCCTTGTAATTTATTGTATTTTTACAGGAAAATTTTTTGAGATAATATTATGGTCCCCAAATAGTTCCTCCAATAATGGAAATACTAGGCACCTGTCAGGCCAGGGAGAGATCCTTCAGGTCAGCAGAAAACTTTGAGGTAAGACAATGGCATGCAGATCACATCATCAAAAGTATTCAATAGCAGGATAGTTCCAGATCACAAGGCATCTGCAGGTTAGCAATTCTTTTGCTGCATCCATCACTGAAAAGTAGATGGCAGACTATGAGAAGGTGCTCCCAAGCAAGATGAACTATGAACTGCACAAAGCCAGCTGACCCCTGTCCCACTGAAAGTAAGTCCCTGTTTTTTAGTAAAAAACAATTAATATTAAAGTGATGAATTCTGTAAAAAAAATGCATAAGACACCCATTATCAGGAACAATAAAATAACTAACTAATTATGGAAATTTAAAGAGTAAGACAAGATCTTCACAATATTTTAAGACAATTGCTAATGATTTTCAGCTCTTTACGTTCCCTTCTATACAGTAGGAGAAGGAGCATCATCATGCCAAAGCTGTTTTTTACCAAGTGCTTGAGGAGGCGCTTGAGTTTAATTGCAGCCAGCCAACCTACTTCCCAGGAGCCATTAGGAAGGTGTGGATCAGGGGAAAGGCAGAACGTGGGTGGGAGACGAATTAAGTCCTTCCCAATGCATTCTATTATGCTTTTACCTACCTTTGTCTTATCCAAGAAGGCTTTAAAGGGTCCAGAGCAATTGAAATCCTCTATTGCTGTGAAATTTTGTTTTCATTCCCTCCACTTCTCAGCAAAGGGTTTTAGGGGTAAAGGAATGTCCATCTAGGAGTCCTGTCGGTTAAAGGTTACACAGAAATACACACAAAGCATATTGGAAATGTTGCTATGATTCATGATGATATTTATCTGAAAGATTGCATATAGGTATATCCTGGTCCCTTGAATGTTAAGATTATAGTAGAAGCTCTCACAGAAAAACCCTGAAATCTCAAT